>NC_059349.1:49464939-49524939 GCF_019703515.2 Myxocyprinus asiaticus | reverse complement strand
GTTTGGAAGGTCAATCCGCCAGTGAGGAATGGATGACGTGAAAGTCCCCTGTGATCTTAAGCTTCTGGAGGGCACATAGACTTGAAGTAGCGAGTGTAGATAGGGAGGTCTGGAGCCAGTGTTTGTTCTGTAGGCAAGCATCAATGCCTTGAATTTGATGTGAGCAACTATAGGCAACCAGTGCAGTTTGATGAAAAGAGGCATGACGTGTGCTCACTTGGGTTTGTAAAAGACCAAACGTGCTGCTGTGTTCTGGATTAATTGCAGAGGTTTGACTGTGCATGCAGGAAGTTCTGCCAGAAGACCATTACTGTAGTCCAGTCTAGATATAATAAGAGCCTGGACAAGGAGTTGTGTAGCATGCTCAGATAGGAAGGGTCTGATCTTCCTAATGTTTTACAGTGCAAATCTGCATGATCGGGCTGTCATTGCAATGTGGTCTGTGAAGTTCAGCTGATCGTCAAACAAAACCCAGTGATTTCTGGCTGTCCTGGTTGGTGTAATTGTTGAGGAGTCTAGTTGATTGGAAAAGTTATGATGAACTGCTGGGCTAGCTGGAAATACAAGAAGTTCGGTCTTTGCTGGGCTGAGTTGGAGGTGGTGTTCTTTCATCCAACACGAAATGTACACCAGGCAGGCTGAGATCTGTGCAG
The DNA here is from genome assembly GCF_019703515.2 of Myxocyprinus asiaticus. NCBI lineage: Eukaryota > Metazoa > Chordata > Actinopteri > Cypriniformes > Catostomidae > Myxocyprinus > Myxocyprinus asiaticus. The sequence continues at coordinate 49,524,286 of NC_059349.1, read as the reverse complement.
CAACCTAGGATTGTCAGGCTGGAATGAGAGGTAGAGTTGCATTTCATCTGAATAGCAATGATGGGAGAAGCCATGTGCCTTTGTGACAGATCCCAGTGATGTCATGTAACTGGAGAAGAGGAGGGGCCCAAGCACTGAACCCTGATGTACCCCTGTGGCTAGTTGGTGAGACTTGGACACCGCTCCCCTCCAAGGCACCTTGAAGGTTCTACCTGTTAGGTAAGACTCAAACCAGCAGAGCATGTTTCCTGTGATGCCCATTGCAGTGAGAGTTGAGAGGAGGATCTGGTGGTTGACAGTGTCGAAAGCAGCAGACAGGTCCAGTAGAATGAGGACAGACAATTTGGATGCTGCTCTCTTCATCCTCAGAGCTTCAGCAACGGATAGCAAGACAGTCTCAGTTGAATTTCCACTTCTGAAGCCGGACTGGTTGGCATCTAGATGGTTGTTCTGGGCTAGAAAAAAGGAGACTTGGTTGAACACTAATCGTTCAAGTGTTTTTGCTATGTACATTATGTTTTTGCTATGTACATTAAACCTGAATGTTCCGCTTCAAATACTACACTACGAGAACGTGCAAAATGATTGACAGGCAGAAAGCACATCAAAGTCTAATTAGTGGCTGATCAAAGAATGTGTCCACGTGGCCCGCGGTCACATTTTTGTTTGCTGTTCACAGAGTCTAGTGCTGTCACAGAGACTGGTGAGATATCTCAAGACACTTATTTCACAGATATCTCTCAGGGAGAAGGACATTTTTTTGCATACCATTCAATAAAAAATCACTTACAGCACCTTTAAGGACAATAATGTATAATTAGGCTTTATTATGTTCACGTGTCCTCGATCAAATGCCTTTTAGAGGGATATACAGATGCAAAGTGCAGCACTTCAACATGGTAACTAAAGTATATTCAACAAATAAATAGGCAAAGTAACTATAACATCTTATTGCACAGAACTATCAAAGTAAGAAAAATAAGAAAGGCTCCAATCCAGAGCGGCACGAAACCGCGTATGAGTGCTTCAGGGCAATCATCACTGCACATTCAAAAGTGCATAACCGTAAGGTTCACAACATCAAGCAGTTTAAACTTTTTTCACAGGTGCTATTTATTTAAGCAGTGTCAGACAGAATCAGAAAATACTTGAATCTCTCCACATCATCTCACAAATACAGAAATATTACTCACAGCAGAGGATTTAACGTCCAGCAGTTTTGAAATTTATTGTTGATGCGGCACTTTGCTGTAACAACAGCCCATAAAGGACTAAACCTTAAGCATTAAAGAGATGAAAGTTCTTGCAGAGGGTTTTACCATGCTGACTGTTATTCAGTTTTAAGCACAGTAAACTATCATCACGCAAATACACTCTCTAAGAAGTTGCATCTCTCAATTTGAGAATTGCTTCTGCCCTTAAAAACACCACCACTAAAAATATCAATGTTAGCAGTCAAACCCACTAATTGACGTCTAGTCCACTAGTCGACCAGCCTGGCACATCCTTAGTTTATACAGTACATGCTGGATGAAGCCGAACTACAATTGCATTTTGTAGGTCTGTTAGTCCGACTTCGCATAAATCGGACTGGTTCGTCAGAAACTGGAATAAAGCATTTACATGACATTTGAAAGCTGAAGTATGTAACTTTTTGTTCAAATACAAAAATCCCTCTGTTTGTTTTGAGTGACCCATTTCAAGAGAGACAATAACATTGACTTAACCAGTGGTGTGAGTTGGGGGCAGGTCTATCTGTTTTATCAACGGCAAATAGGGTGGCGTATTAAGAAAGCTGCTTTGAGGGGCCTGGGTAGCTCAGTGGTAAAATACGCTGGCTACCACCCCTGGAGTTCGCTAGTTCGAATCCCGGGGCGTGCTGGGTGGCTCCAACCAGGTCTCCTGAGCAACCAAGTTGGCCCGGTTGCTAGGGAGGGTAGAGTCACATGGGGTAACCTCCTCGTGGTCGCTATAATGTGGTTTGTTCTCGGTGGGGTGCATGGTGAATTGAGCGTGGTTGCCGCGGTGGATGGCGTGAAGCCTCCACACGTGCTATGTCTCCGTGGCAACGCGCTCAACAAGCCACGTGATAAGATGCGCGGGTTGACTGTCTCAGACGCGGAGGCAACTGGGATTCGTCCTCCGCCACCCGGACTGAGGCGAATCACTATGCGACCACGAGGACTTAGAGTGCATTGGGCATTCCAAATTGGGAGAAAAAGGGGAAAAATCCTGGGCCTGGGTAGCTCAGCAAGTACGGTGGATGGCGTGAAGCCTCCACACGTGCTATGTCTCCGTGGCAACGCGCTCAACAAGCCACGTGATAAGATGCGCGGGTTGACTGTCTCAGACGCGGAGGCAACTGGGATTCGTCCTCCGCCACCCGGACTGAGGCGAATCACTATGCGACCACGAGGACTTAGAGTGCATTGGGCATTCCAAATTGGGAGAAAAAGGGGAAAAATCCTGGGCCTGGGTAGCTCAGCAAGTAAAGACTCTGACTACCACACCTGGAGTCGCAAGTTCGAATCCAGGACATGCTGAGTGACTCCAGTCAGGCTTCCTAAGCAACCAATTGCTGGTTGCTAGGGTGGGTAGAGTCATGTTGGGTTAATCTACTTGTGGTCCCTATGATGTGGTTCTCGCTCTCGGTGGGATGCATGGTGAGTTGTGCGTGGATGCCGAAGAGAATAGGGTGAGCCTCCACACACGCTAGGTCTCCGCGGTAACGTGCTCAACAAACCACGTGATAAGATGCTCGGACTGAAGGTCTCAGACCTTCAGGTCTCAGAACTGAAATTCGTCCTCCACCACCCAGATTGAGGTGAGTCACTACGCCACCACAAGGATTTAGAGAGCATTGGGAATTAGGCATTCCAAATTGGGGAGCAAAGGGGAGAAAAGAAAAAAAAAAAAGATATTTTTTTTAAAACAATGTTTATTTTTTCAATTCCTTTTGGTGGCACTAGTGGTGCAGAAATTACATACCTCAGCTTTAAAAAGACAAATTAATGTTTTAGTCTGACTGAAATGGATCTTTTAAGTGCATGGAAAAGGCTATGTCCAAAAGGAGAATCAAACAGATTCCTACATGGATGGACTTAGTACTGAGGTCCAACGTTGTATTTGCTTGGTCATCTTTTAACACTAAAATACATTCCTCACTGTTTGAACGTAGGGCTTCCGAGGGGAGAAAGGCAGAGAGGGACCACCTGGACCTGATGGGAAACCCGTGAGTACAAGAGAATTGTTAGTGATGTTTTCTAAGGCAAGCGTCACTATTCCTATTACTCATACTTAGGCTTCTGGATTTGAACAAACCATTTAGAAACACCCTAGCAACCATCCAAAATAGCAGAGCAACCACCTTACAACACCCTGGTGACCACCCAAAACACATCCACCCTGAACACCCTAGCAATTATCAGACCACCTTAGTAACTGCCTATCAACCACTCAGGACAGCTATTGCTTAGCAAATAATGGGAAATGGGATATACTGCACTGCACACAATAATGAGAAAATTGTCAGGGCAGATACAGCATTGTGTTGTTTTGAACAGTCAAGCACTACTTGCATTTTCTTCAGAAAATTTGACATTTTGTTCTCTATACATCACCCTCAGCATTTGAACCTGTGTGTCAATATCTGCCCAAAAACTATAATTGTCATCATTTACTCACCCACATGTATGGAGGCGTATGAGTAACTGTTGTGATCTATTTGTCCACAAGGGGAAGCCAGGAGAGAAGGGAGCATCTGGAGAGCCTGGTCGAGATGGACTGAAAGTGAGTAAAATGTTAAGTACATATTCTGATATCCTTAAAGCTTCACGGTAAATGTTTTATTTTTCCATTTACAGGGCGAAGCAGGTGAACCAGGAAAAAAAGGGGAGCCGGGACAGTACGGACCCAAAGTAAGTTCCACTTTCCAGTAAAAATAGTTGTGGTTAGATGTTTTATGAAAATATTTTCCTGTAGCTCACCTGCGAAAGCATGGTAATATCAATGCCAAGGTAATGGGTTTGTTTCCCAAGGAACAAGCAAACCGATGATAACAATGTATACCTTAAATTCATTAAGCCAGTCTGGATAAAAGCATCTGCCAAATGAATAAACTTAAATTAATAGTTACACCTTCATTAAGTACTACTGGCATGATGCAGACATGGTACACAAAGAATAGGTCAAAAAATATTGGGGCAGTTACAGTATTTTCATCAATCTTTTAAATATGCATATATGTAATGGCTTATGACATATTACTGTCCTTGTCCTCAATCTTTTAACAGGGAGAAATGGGACCACCAGGGCCACCGGGACCATCAGTACCCATAGTGAGTTTCAAATGTTGTAAACATTTAATATATTTGAAGGTTATGTGCATAAGAACTCTTTCTATTAAGCAGAGACCACAATGACTGTGAATGAAATATTTCACTTTAGGGCCCTGGATTTTCCATATTGGAATTAGGTGACTTTGGAATGCAAGGAACCAAGGTAAAGAAAAGATATCCCTTTAAAATTATTGAACAATACATGAAATGTTCACCAAACATTGTGTTGTTTATTCAAACTGTCATAGGGAATCCAAGGTGAACATGGCGAAATGGGACCACCTGGAAAACCTGGACCGATTGTAAGAAATCTCAACTTAATTAAAAAAGTTATTAGCTTCTGCGCATGAATCCCGGTACTAATGCTAGCGCTACATTTTTTACTGTCCTCTGCACATACGTTTCTTTAGTTTCCGTTTTACTGAAGTCAGCATCAAAATTCTGAGTGAAAAATGAAAAGGGAAGTCTTTGATGGAATTTTCCTCTGTTTCTAAGTTTAAATGTTTCCTGTGCAGGGTGAACGTGGGGTACCTGGTCTACCTGGGCTTGCTGGCCCCAAGGTAAGATGGATTTGTATATTTTAGTATTTAAATCAAAACTCCATTTCACTACATCTGTTATGGGGTGAACCTCACAAAAACATGTCATATACTGTATGTGTATATATATATATATATATATATATATACTACCGGTCAAAAGTTTTGAAACACTCATTCTTTATTATAATTTTTTTTCACATTTTAGAATAAGAGTAAAGTCATCAAAACTATGGAATAACATAAATGGAACTATGGGAATTTTGTTGTGACTAAACCACATCCAAAATAAATCAGAACTGTGTTATATTTTAGCATCTTCAGAGTAGTCACCCTTTGCCTAGAATTTGCAGACATGAACTCTTGACATTTTCTCAACCAACTTCTTGAGGTATCACCCTGGGATGCTTTTTAAACAGTATTGAAGGAGTTCCCATCTATATGTTGGGCACTTATTGGCTGCTTTTCTTTATTATTTGATCCAAGTCATCCATTTCAAATACTTAATTTTTTTTATTTTTTTATTACATTTTGGTTTTGTAATGAAAGAAATGAATATGGTGGCACAATTATATTTTTGTCTACAAAACTAATTTCAAACATTTAAGCATACGTCTTCAGATCAAAAGATATTTAAGATCATGAGAAACATTTCAGTCATGTTTCAAAACTATGGTCGTGTATATATATGTACAGTATATATTGGTTATATATATATATATATATATATATATATAAACTGAAAAATATTTATACATCATGCTAGAAAAAAAGGCTTAATATTAAGCAAACTTTTATTTAAATTTTTTTTTTTCTCTCTCTCTCTTGATTTTTGGGTGAATTTTTACATGTTTTCATGAGATTGACCCAGTGATTGTTAGCTAGTTTTCTGTTGCAAAACACTGCAGTTCATATACAGATACATTTATGCAGAGTTTAAACTCAGAAATCCACCCTGTATTTCATAGTATTTAAAGCAACTTTGGGTGTAAGTCATCAGTTGTGTTATGGATAAGATCAGACGTGTCCACACATAAGAAATTCTATCCTGGATTATTTTAAGATTTAAGGGCATTTTTGTAGCCTTGTCTCCTTTTTGTTTTTCCTTGTAACATTTTGCTTAGCTTTTTGCCAGCAGTAGACAGACATGTTGCTTAAATATCTAAATATAGAAACTCAAACGCCCAAATTATGATGGGTCAATGACACAGCACAGATCGTGGGTAGCGCTCTGCTGTAAATAAATGTAAGCACATGGATCGATGCCAGCCAAAGTAATTCTGTGTTAAATTTTACATCAGCTAAGGTTAAGCATTATTGTAGGTGAATGTTTTACGATAAATAAGAGATGTGTTTGCTTTCTAAAGTTTGCATATCATGGCGAAGCTCATTTACAGAAGGTGGTGTGCAGAATATTGACTTGTACTGTAATTTATAAGCAAACAGGTTCTAGTTTGCTTTCAGTTTCTACAAACATTTGCAAAAATAAAGCTAGCACCTAGCAATGATATTTACAAATGTCACTGCAGAATATTAAAAAATAATTTGATGAATATTGTATCATATTTGTATAGTTACTCATAGAGGGGTAGTAATCTAAGAGGGATTTTCAATTAGATTTTTTGCTCTAATAGCTCTAGTGACTTAATGTACTTATCTCATTTAAGTCTTAACTTTTCTCTCCTAAATGTTATGTCTATTTCTCCTAAAATACCTTATACACTGAAACTTACTTTTTGTGGAGAAGTAAATATAGCAGAAAAGATTAAGTACTTTCAACATTGAATAAGTTAAAGCGTGAACTTGAAAATAAATTCAACATTTGTACTTAAATTCAAACATTTAAAAACTAATGCTGTAGCTTATAAGAAAATATTATACAGGTATATGATAGTTTGATATCTTTACAATTCGTCATCATGTATCAATACTAAAGTAAAAAACCTAATTTGAGTAAATGTCACTGGTAAATAAAGTAAGTAAACTTTACTTGACTTTTCGAAGCTGGTGTTCCCAGAACTGGTTTCACTGTTTGCAAGTCCATTTAAACCATTTTTATTGTTAATTTTGTTGTTACATTTAGCAACTTCTTGTTTTGTGAAATCTGAAGTTTATTTTCTACTCAGAATTACCCGTTCATGATTTAAAAAAAATCTGTTTATTGTTACTGTCATCATGTTTTGTGCACCAAGTGTTCAGGGCTGCTTGCGCAGCTCTCTGTCTTATTTTAAATACCAGTAATACAAAGTGATGTTGTCTAATAGACTACAAAGAATGCATTAATTTTTATTATTACGTTTATTTAAGTACCATGTACCTCCGATATTGAAGTAAAAGTTACTGTATTAACTGAAATGTGAACAGAAACATTGGTCTCTTTTCAAATATGAGCACTATTTGAGAAATTATTGAGATCTTTTGCTCTAGTGAAGACGTGAAAATACTGGGGCTTTTTTCTCAGGTTGAGATGCTGGCTAGGAGAAAGAATCGAGATATTAAAGAGCTCTCATTTGTGTTTGCTTTCTTTTATGATGTAGCTGAGCTGAGATTTGTGTAGAGTTTTGAAAACACAGAGCAAAATCTGTCCTCAGATCTATTTTAGTCTTCTGCATCTGTCTCAGCATCTGTTTGCCACCAAGGACCTAAACCTCATTCTATGAAAATTAGTGACGCCCTGCCATTTACTGCCCCACCAAATCAAGCATGTTTATCAGTAAAGGGCTTTGATAAAACCCTTGGCACAACTCAATGTTTGTGCAGGTTTGGATGTGGGTGTGTTTGGAAGATGTGACATTTTGATTTTGTTTCCACAAACCATCTGTTAAGCTGTAAAATAACCTTTAAAAACATTAAAACCACTTGTTGAAATAATATAATGAATTATCTATAGTATGATTTTGACTCTGACATCTTGATTTATGCCCTCTCTCAGATTTAGCATTTTAAATAATTATAGACTGTTGGAATAGAAAGTCAGCATAAAATGACATTCGCAACCCATATTTCTTCCTTAATGTGACGTATTTCCAGGATTTTCAGTGAGAAAGCAAGGTAGGGCAGGACTTTTAGACCAGAAACATACGTACGAAAGTACACGTGGACATCTGCGCATCAAGTTGAACAAGCTTAGCGTGTGTTATTGCATTACTGTGGTGGAAACTAATGTCAGTTCTCAAGGGGGCGATAGAGTTACCTTTTAAAAGTCTGTGCAATTAAACTTGATGTCTTATTATTTGGGAAATTTTCTATAAACACATTGACTTTGTCGTACTTGTGCAGCAATATTCTTGTCAAACTGTTGCTCCGCCAAGACAGTAGTTGACTTGAGAGATAAAACTCACCAGAGAAGCGAACAGTTCATACTAATGTCCGCTATAGCGCCCCTTGTGGCAGCGTTGAGAATGCGTTGTGTTATGAATAGCAGTCTGACACATTTTGAACACAACAATGCACATGAACGAGCTTGCCTAGCTTGAAGCGTCTGCGCTCACGTACTTGTGTAGAGTATGTTTCGGGATTTATTTATCAGGATTTGATTGTATTGTGAAAAGCAGGAGTTACATATCAGTATTGAACTAGACATTAAAGGTGCTTTAAGCCGTTCTAGAATTTCCACAAGCTGTCAAGATGAGCCGTTGGATTAGCCACGGCCCTTTTCTCCAAATCCCGCACTCCAAAGATAACAAATGAGCTTTATTGAGACTGACATGAGCAGAAACGGTGGTCAAAACAACTGCAGCTAAATAGCGCCCTCAACTGACAACTGTTATGAGCAACATGGCATAAATATCGCGTTATGCCTCAGTAATTCGCTGCAACTACAATACTATAAGAATGTGCAAGAAAGCGTCATTGTCCGTGGTTCACGGACACATTTTTGTTTGCTGTTTCCAGAGTCTAGAGCTGTCACAGGGACTGGGGAGATATCTCAGGACACTTATTTCATTAATATCTTTTAGGGAGTAGTACAATTTGTACATAACTTTCCATGAAAAAATCACTTACAGCACCTTTAATACAAGTTTGCAAAACAATGCCTCAATATTTGTCTGTAAGCTAACTTTATGCAATAGCTTGTGTGGCTTGTGATGTCAGTGGAAAACAAAAGTTGTTTCAGAGGCGAAGCAAGTTATTACACTTTGATGAACGATTGCAAAGACATTTTTGTCTTTGGAATAATGTGAACTGATGATTTTGTTTATAATAAGACCAGAAACATGTTTGAAGAAAGTAAGTAGTCAGTTTTTTTAGTGGCACAGCTGTCCACACATTTATAAAGGCTGATCGCCTACATATGTCTTGGACTTAAGTCAGACCTTTTCTGTTGTGAATGAGAATTTAATTGGACATGATCACTAGAATCATGTTGGCCAGTGTTCTTGCCCTTCCCACTTTGGATCTGAGACAGAATTGCTTGCTGTGGCGGTCACACCAGGTTCCATTTGCCGGCTGAGGGATGATTAGTTAACCAACATTTGTTTTCATGTGGTGCACCAGAGGCAGACTCCCTAGTAAGGGTGGGTTTCCCAGAGCATGAGAAGTGCCGCCAACACTGGAAACAGCCTCTAATCACGACATACGGGCATACTACCATATGGGCTGTTAAAAGAAACTGAAACACATGGACCTCAGAACTCAAGAGCTACAGGGGATTGTGTCAATTTAGACTTAATATGCAAGGAAATGGGTTGTTTATGTTTCACTCGTGCAACAAAAGTTCAGGGCATACATAAAAACTGCCACCAAAATGTTAAAAGAGATAATCTCATAAAATCCCTTTAATTGACCTTCTCCTGATATACGTAATTGCAGAGGAATGGTATAAGGTACAATTATTGTTTATCACGTATCAAGAACAGGCTTTGCAAATGTCAAAGCCTCAGGGTAAAGTATGTGTATGTATTCGCTTGTGAAACAGAGAGAAATATAGTTGGAAAGCCTAACTGAAAAGACCAATTTCTACGCTAGATTACGTTAGATTGCATGCTATAAATCCGATAGTTCCGACTCTTAAATTCTGATGAGCCAAATTTTGAAGTTCCTGGCTGCGTCCACAATAATATATTTTTATTTGAAAACCCAGTGATTTCGCTACGTTTATGCCTCTCATCCACAATTAAATGACGGTTTCCTTTCAAAACCGCTCTCCATTACCACATACTTTTGGAAAACGATGACAAAACGAAATACATAAAACACTCCTGTTATCAAGTCAAGTCAAGTCAAGTCAAGTCAAGATTTATTTCTAGAGCACATTTAAAAGCAACAGAGTTGCACCAAAGTGTTGTACAGTAAAATATAAAACATATCAAGTAAAAAAAAAAACAGGAGCAAATACGCAAGTGACAACATTAATAAACAACATGCGGCATACAAAATATACCTCGCAATAAACAGAATACAGTCCATGTAACTAAACCATAAAACACTTAAGCTAAGAATTATCAAAAGATAGAGAATACAGATAAGATTTAAGAACAGATTTAAACTAGCTAGTGATGGAGCTGACCTCACGTGAAAGGGCAGGCTGTTCCAAAGTTTGGGAGCTGCAGCGGAGAAGGCCCAACCACCCCTAGTTTTGCATCGACAGTGAGGGACAGATAAGAGAAGTAGATTACATGATCTAAGTGCTCTTTGGGGAGAGTAGGAAATCAAAAGGTGACTGTGTCTGATGTACACAGTCTGCGACACCAGATAAAGCCTTGTACACATAGACAGCAATTTTAAAATCAAATCTATAATTGACTGGAAGCCAATGTAAAGTTGCTAAAATGGGAGAAATATGATCTCTCTCTTTTTTGTACTGGTAAGAAGTCTGGCTGCCACATTTTGAACAATTTGAAGACGAGAAATAGCAATTTGAGGCAGACCGATGTACAGAGAATTACAATAATCCAAATGTGATGTTATAAGTGCATGGATTACAGTCTCCAGATTTTTGGAGAAAGAAACTGTTTTAATTTAGCGACAGATCTTAGATGAAAGAAACTTCCCTTTACCACTGCACTAATTTGTTTATCCTAAATGAATGATGAATCAAAAAGAACCCCAAGATTTCTCACTTGTGACTGAACACTAGAGGAAAAAGAACCCAGTTGCAAGGCAGAATGGCCTGGGGGGCACATTCTACAGTATACAGTGCATCCGGAAAAAATTCACAGCGCTTCACTTTTTCCACATTTTGTTATGTTATAGCCTTATTCCAAAATGGATTAAATTCATTATTTTCCTCAAAATTCTACAAACAATACCCCATAATGACAACGTGAAAGAAGTTTGTTTGAAATCTTTGCGAATTTATTAATTTTAAAATCACATGTACATAAGTATTCACAGCCTTTGCCATGACACTCAAAATTGAGCTCAGGTGCAACCTGTTTCCACTGATCATCCTTGAGATGTTTCTACATCTTGATTGGAGTCCACCTATGGTAATTCAGTCGATTGTACATGATTTGGAAAAGCACACACCTGTCTATATAAGGTCCCACAGTCCCAATGAGCACAGTGGCCTCCATCATCCGTAAATGGAAGAAGTTTGGAACCATCAGGACTCTTCCTAGAGCTGGCCGCCTGGCCAAACTGAGCGATTGGGGGAGAAGGGCCTTAGTCAGGGAGGTGACCAAGAACCCGATGGTCACTCTGACAGAGCTCCAGCATTTCTCTGTGGAGAGAGGAGAACCTTCCAGAAGAACAACCATCTCTGCAGCACTCCACCAATCAGACCTGTATGGTAGAGTGGCCAGACGGAAGCCACTCCTCAGTAAAAGGCACATGACAGCCCGCCTGGAGTTTGCCAAAAGGCACCTGAAGGACTCTCAGGCCATGAGAAACAAAGATTGAACTCTTTGGCCTGAATGGCAAGCGTCATATCTGGAGGAAACCAGGCACCGCTCATCACCTGGCCAATACCATCCCTACAGTGAAGCATGGTGGTGGCAGCATCATGCTGTGGGGATGTTTTTCAGCGGCAGGAACTGGGAGACTAGTCAGGATCGAGGGAAAGATGAATGCAGCAATGTACAGAGACATCCTTGATGAAAACCTGCTCCAGAGCGCTCTGGACCTCAGACTGGGGAGAAGGTTCATCTTCCAACAGGACAACGACCCTAAGCACACAGCCAAGATAGCAAAGGAGTGGCTCTGAGACAACTCTGTGAATGTCCTTGAGTGGCCCAGCCAGAGCTCAGACTTGAACCCAATTGAACATCTCTGGAGAGATCTGAAAATGGCTGTGCACCGACGCTCCCCATCCAACCTGATGGAGCTTGAGAGGTCCTGCAAAGAAGAATGGGAGAAACTGCCCAAAAATAGGTGTGCCAAGCTTGTAGCATCATACTCAAAAAGACTTGAGGCTGTAATTGGTGCCTAAGGTGCTTCAACAAAGTATTGAGCAAAGGCTGTGAATACTTACGTATGTACAAGTGATTTTTCTTTTTTCTTTTTTCTTTTTTTCTTTTAAATAAATTTGCAAAGATTTCAAACAAACTTCTTTCACGTTGTCATTATGGGGTATTGTTTGTAGAATTTTGAGGAAAATAATGATATGAATCCATTTTGGAATAAGGCTGTTTGTTACATAACAAAATGTGGAAAAAGTGAAGCGCTGTGAATACTTTCTGGATGCACTGTATTTATTTGCCAAGTTAATATGTTGTTTAGCAACCGTAAACAGCCTAAACTAGTAAATTATTCTAGTTAGTCTAATGAAATTAGTCAATGGAAATATTTGTTTATTTGATTATTGATATTTACCAATAATAAATATATTGTAAATATTTTCCCCCCAATTTGGAATGCCCAATTTCCAATGCACTCTAAGTCCTCGTGGTGGCATAGTGACTTGCCTCAATCCGTTTGTTTGAGTTTGTTTGTAAGGACTGCGGAGACATAGCGCGTGTGGGGCTTCACGCTATTCTCCATGGCATCCACGCACATCTCACCACGTGCCCCACCGAGAGTGAACCACATTATAGCGACCACGAGGAGGTTATCCCATGTGACTCTACCCTCCCTAGCAACCGTGCCAATTTGGTTGCTTAGGAGACCTGGCTGGAGTCACTCAGCATGCCCTGGATTCAAACTCACGACAGGGGTGGTAGTCAGCGTCTTTACTTGCTGAGCTGCCCAGGCCCCTACCAATGTAAACCTTTATTAAACATTGGTGTCTTTTATTATAATTTAGACATATCTTTCACTCAGTATAAACTTTGTACAGTAGTATGTAGTCCTTAGCACAGTTTATTAGGGCTATATTTGTAATGGTATACTAGCGTACTGCATACTGTGCATTATAAACTCAGCAAAAAAGAATTGTCCTCTCACTTTCAACTGCATGAAATGTTGTCTAACAGAAATGGAATAATGTGTCCCTGAACAAAGGGGGGGTCAAAATCAAAAGTAACAGTCAGTATCTGGTGTGGCCATCAGCTGCATTAAGTACTGCAGTGCATCTCCTCCTCATGGACTGCACCAGATTTGCCAGTTCTTGCTGTGAGATGTTACCCCACTCTTCCACCAAGGCACTTGCAAGTTCCAGGACATTTCTGGGGGGAAGGCCCTAGCCCTCACCCTCCGATCCAACAGGTCCCAGATGTGCTCAATGGGATTGAGATCCGGGCTCTTCGCTGGCCATGGCAGATCACTGACATTTCTGTCTTGCAGGAAATCATGCACAGAATGAGCAGTATTGCTGGTGACATTGTCATGCTGGAGGGTCATGTCAGGATGAGCCTGCAGGAAGGGTACTACATGAGGGAGGAGGATGTTTTCCCTGTAACGCACAGTGTTGAGATTGCCTGCAATGACAACAAGCTCTGTCTGATGATCCTGTGACACACTGCCCCAGACCATGACGGACAATCCACCTCCAAATCGATCCCGCTCCAGAGTACAGGCCTCGGTGTAACGCTCATTCCTTCGACGATTAACGCGAGTTTGCCATGCCATGCTGCAAAGCCAGTCCTATCTGGTCCAGCGAAGGTGGCTTTGTGCCCATAGGTGACGTTGTTGCTGGCGATGTCTGGTAAGGACCTGCATTACAACAGGCCTACAAGCCTTAGTCCAACCTGTCTCAGCCTATTGTGGACAGTCTGAGCACTGATGGAGGGATTGTGCATTCCTGGTGTAATTTGGGCAGTTGTTGCCATCCTGTACCTGTCCTGCAGGTGTGATATTTGGATTTACCGATCCTGTGCAGGTGTCGTTACACGTGGTCTGCCACTGCGAGGACGATCAGCTGTCCTTCCTGTCTCCCTGTAGCACTGTATTAGGCGTCTCACAGTACGGACATTGCAATTTATTGTCCTGGCCACATCTGCAGTCCTCATGCCTCCATGAAACATGCCTAAGGCACGTTCACGCTTATGAGCAGGGACCCTGGGCATCTTTCTTTTGGTGTTTTTCAGAGTCAGTAGAAAGGTCTCTTTAGCGTCCTAAGTTTTTATAGCTGTGACCTTAATTGCTTACCGTCAGCAAGCTGTTAGTGTCTTAATGACCGTTCGACAGGTGCATGTTCATTAATTGTTTATGGTTCATTGAACAAGCATGGAAAACATTGTTTAAACTATTTACAATAAAGATCTGTAAAGTTATTTGGATTTTTACAAAATTATCTTTAAAATAGTGTCCTGAAAAAGCGACGTTTCTTTTTTTGCTGAGTTTATATACTTTCTACTGTCTACTATGTTTTAAAGTAGAATACAAATTAATAGGGGTGGGTAAAAATATTATTTTTTCGATGCATCGCTAACTTCATTTGAACAATCTCAATATCGATTCTTAAATCCCAAGATCGATCTTTTACTTTATGCGCATCCCTCTGCTACACTGAGAGGAAATCACTCGCATTTGCAGCCAAATTTTGCGCTATGCAACTAAAATGTATTTGGCAACTAGCTGGTTGCCAGATTTCCCTCACCAGTAATTGTGTAGTATAGCTGTGAAGTATTCAGCAGCGAGATCCTTTCACTGCGCGTTGAGAGCAAAAGTTGTTCCGTGTGTATGTCCAAAGACGAGATCCACGCAACCTATCTGTCATTAAATAATGTCTCTTTTAATGTCCTTTTTTGTTCTTTACAGTCAGTTGTTGATCAAAAACAACAAAAAATAAACATTTAATTCTAATCATGCATTGCATGGATGAGGTTAAGCCATTTGAGTTCTCTCTTGTCAATATGCACTCATCTAAAGACACACTTAACAGAAATGCAGATTTTCTTAAAGAGACAGTACTTAGTATGTATTTAACATATAAATGTAAATACTTGTAAATAGTACAAATTATGCAATTAAACAAAAAACATGTAACATAAATAATATATGAAATATATTATCATATTTATTGATTTAATTCATGGATTTGTTCATTTTTAAAAAGCTAAAATTTGACCAAAATGATAAACAAAATAATAAAATATAATTTTAAAATTAATATTTTTTTTAATGTACCTAGTTAGAAGGTCCCCTGTATAATTAACAGCATTAAGCCCCATTCACACAGCCAGCGATTTTGTGGCTTGGTGTCGCTAGACTCCGCGATCTGTGTCGCTAGTGGGCATTCCTACTGTTTGTCGCTGTAACGTTATTGGAGGACTGCATGTCTGTCCAGCTTTTGAAAATTTGATCACGGATCAGACCTTATACTAGTAATGTTCAGTGCATTAAAGCTGCACTATGTAAGATTTTTTGGTAAAAAATTAACAAATTGCCATTATTGATTGAGTACATAAACAATCAGTGTTCAAAACAATGTCCTTACCTTACCCTGATTCACTACGGTAAGCCTATAAAAATGATTTGTATTTTGAGCTGTCGGGTTTGATTTATTACATTCATCCTTGCGTCATCATGTCATGTCCGCACACACTGCAAAGAAGTACCGGTTGTCTCGTGTCCCGTCTGCAGAAACTAACTATGCCAGGGCTCTTCAACTACTTTCTTACGTGGGCCAGATTATCCAGATGAAAACTTGGCGAGGGCCAAACATTTTTCCGTATTTATCTTAGCTAACACTTTCATTGCAACTTAATACAGTGCATTTATTTGTATTAAAATAGTCACAGGGTATACTGTATATTGAATTATACATTTTTAAGATCTGGCCATAAATTCCTTCGTAAGATCTGGCTGAAGAACAAACATGACTTATACTCTTAACTAACAAATCATTTTTTTTATCAACTTTACTTTGAAAAAAACAAAACAAAACAAAACAAAACATAATAATCATTTTAACATTTTAGGGCTATTGTTTACAAATGATTAAAACTGATGAGAATCATTTAGACCTGCTAAAGCTCTCTCACAATATAAACCCATTTATGAAAACAATGGTCATATACAACCCCAGTTCGGAAAAAGTTGTGACAGTATGAAAAATGCTGATAAAAACAAAAAGAAGTGATTTGTAAATTATATTCACCCTTTGCTATATTGAAAGCACTACAACTACACATTATATGATGTTTATCCTTGTGAATTTCATTGTTTTTTTTTTTTTAAATGTCCAGTCATTTCAAATCAGATGATTGCAACATGCTCAAAAAATGTTGAGACAGGGGGAATTTATGACTAATAACAATCTAACGAGTTGAAATAACAAGGCAATGTGAAACAGGAGATGTTAAACAGGTGAGGCAATCGTGTCATAGTATATAAGGAGCCTCCAAAAACTACCTAGTCCTTCAAGAGCAAGGATTGTTCAAGACTTGTCAATTTGCCAACAGATGCTTCAGCAAATAATCCAGCACTTTGAGAACAATGTTCCCCAAAGAAAAATTGGAAGGATTTTGGGCATTTCACCATCTACAGTGCACAATATAGTTAAAAGATTCAAGGAATCTGGTCAAATCTCAGTGCGTAAAGGGCAAGATGAAAACCATTTCTGAATGTGCATGATCTCTGATCCCTCAGACATCACTGTCTTAAAAAACATCATTCATCTGTAATGGATATCATGAACATTAGCTTGAGATTACTTTAGTAAACCTTTGTTAGTCAACACTATTTGCTGCTGCATCCACAGATGCATGTTAAGACTTTACTATGTAAAGGAGAAGCCATACATCAACACTGTCCAGAAGTGCTGCCGACTTCTCTGGGCTCGGTCTCATCTTAGATGGAAAGCAGAACAGTGGAACCATGTTTTTTGGTCCGATGAGTCCACATTTCAAATAGTTTTTGAAAAACTACTGTCACAACCGTCGTGTTATCTGGGCCAAAGAGGAAAAAGAACATCCAAGCTGTTATCAGCGTCAGGTCCAAAAGCCAGTGTCTGTACTGGCCAGGGGTGTGTCAGTGCCCATGGCATGGGTAACGCACACATCTTTGAAGGCACCTTTAATGCAGACAAATATGTACAAATATTGGAGCAACATATATTGCGACCCAACACAATCTTTTCCAGGGACGTCCCTGCATTTTCCAGCACATACTGCCCGGATTACAAGTGCATGGCTGTGTAAGCAGAGAGTGCGGGTGCTAGATTGGCCTGCCTGCAGTCCTGACCTGTCTCCAATTGAGAATGTGTTGCGCATTATGAAGCACACCATACAGCAACGAAGACCCCGAACAATTGTGTACAGCTGGGAAAATTCCACTTTTTAAACAACAAACTTGTGTCTTCAGTGCCCAAATGCTTAATAAGTGTTATTAGAAGAAATGGTGATGTTTCACAGTGGTAAACACTTGACTGTCCCAACATTTTTAGTGTGTTTCAAATGACCGCACATTTTCAAAAAAACTATGAAATTCACAAGGTAAAACATCATATAAAAATGTCATGTTTACATAAGAATGCATTTAAATTAAATTTTATTTTTGGAAAAAAGAAAGAGTTCTTCCATTTTCTCTATAAAGTATCATCCTATTCAGTGAGGAAAAAATGAATCCTGCAAATATTGTGAATTTGCACACAATAGCCAGTGCAGGAGCCAGATTTTTGTGTAGGTAATCATTGTCAAAAGAATAACAAACTGA
Source organism: Myxocyprinus asiaticus (assembly GCF_019703515.2). Lineage (NCBI taxonomy): Eukaryota > Metazoa > Chordata > Actinopteri > Cypriniformes > Catostomidae > Myxocyprinus > Myxocyprinus asiaticus. The sequence continues at coordinate 49,506,432 of NC_059349.1, read as the reverse complement.
GCCGATGCTGTTCGTGATTGAGAGGGCTGACACAGCTGTATGAACAGATGAGACATGATCGTTTGACACTTCAAGAATAGTGAATAAAAGCAAACTTTTCAGCGCTTTTTCTTTGAACATTCAGTTTTCATAACTGATTTCTTTTGTTGCCTAAAGTGCATATGTGCTGACAACATTTCTGTCACATCTGCGGTAATCATTTTTCCATCTGAAGATTTGACTGCACACCACACAACTAAGCTATTTTATATAAATACATTTGATTAAAAAAAGACGCTATCAAATGCTCACCTCAACAGTGGGATCCATGTTCAGCAGAGCAGTGTAACTAAACTATCGCCAGAAAAGCTTAAACACGGGCTCAGGTCCGCACAACTGATGATGGCTGAATGCTGTTGGCACGCGCCAATGAGCTTTGTTAAACTCACCACTGATTGCTGAGGCTCCTGCCTATGAACGCTGAGTTTTGCACAGAGAGCATTCTGATATTTCAGATGGCGAGACAATTTGATCAAAAGTCAGTCGGAGGGCCAGACAAAGATGATTGGCGGGCCGGATTTGGCCCGCAGGCCGCCACTTGACTAGTCATAAACTACGCTGTTCAGCTCAGTTCAGTAACACTCACACAGTTCAGGACAGCATTGTTGCAGTCTAGATGAATGTTTATCTATTATACGTTTGGTGAAGTTGTTTACCTCCTATAATGCTTGGATATGTTTTCTGGTAGGGTTGTTGAAGCTTATATTGCTTGTCATGCTTTTATGAATCAAACAACAGTTCTATAGTCAAGTCAAGTCAAGTCAACGTTTTGTTTCATAGTCAAGCCTAGTCATGTCAAGTCAAGTTTAGTTAAGTCAATTTCATGTTTATGTTTTGTTCACGTTTAAAGTTAGGATTCTTAGATATCACTTTTGTTAATAAACTGCACTTGGGATCATCGTACTTCGTCTTCGTCTGCCTGTCACTGCTGCCAGCCACGTTACATCTACGTTGTCCGGTTAAGTTACTGTGACATGTTTAATATGTATGACTTCTGAAATTGACTTCTTGTAATTGTTATATTGCATATTTAAGCATATTATATTTACATTTAATGAGGTATATTTTATCCCCACCATTATTGAATCCTTTAGTTTACGGTGTTATTGTGTGCAATGTATAGACATGCTATTGTAATAACTGAGGCTGGACAATTTCAGTGGTGCCTGCAGCTGTACAGCCGTACTCACTGTTTGTACAAAAGGCTGTCTTTTTGAGAAGTAACTTTGAGAAACTTCAGCTAGTGCTGTGTCACGTGAACAAGGGGCTGTTCAAAACGAACCGTTTTTTGCGTCCGCTCGCACTGTTTTTCAATAGTTTTCCATGTAATTGGACCACTGCGTCACGTTTCACTGTGTTTTAGCATCTCTCACCAGAGCGCTGCATTTTTAGACGACGTGTCAAGTTAAAAAAGAACTTCAACTGATAAAAACACGTCTTGAGACACCTGCGTTCTGCTCTATAATACTGTGGTGCGTTTTGCTTTTTTTGGATAACGCATTTGTAGAAAATTCTCCCAGAGGAGCATGCCCCCGGACCCCCATAGATATAAGGTTGTTTTGGGCAGATTTATGTGCGTACCCTCAGATGAAATCCTGCAGGCACCCATGGACAATTAAGTATAAAAAGAAATCTTCTATTGAACTCGTATCAGCCATATCACAAGTTTAACCTCTTAAATTGAAGATTGTAGTACAATTAAAACATTAATAGTAGATAAAACACTTGAATAATCATATTAAGATATACTGGTGGTGGCTGAGATGAGTCCCCTGTTCTCTATTTAAAAGTACTTTGAGTGTAGTGTCAGAAAAGTGATTTTGTTGTAAAATTCATTCAAACATGTAAATAAGAGTGTTGTTTATCTTCATCAAAGCAAGTAATATTTCCGTTTCAAATGTTTAATCATATAACATCATTACTAATATGAAAATAGCACATTATGACTCCGGCTCCAGTCATGATCACACACAGGTGATGTCCATTTAAGCTCAAATTGGGACATTCATCCGCCAGAAGAGCAGTGCCAGAACACGATTGACATAATGCATTCTTCCGCAAATTGCTTGCAAATTTAAGTTTCAACCACAGATGATGTTTGAGAGCACAAAGTTACCTAGTGCTGCTTTAAATCATTAACAAGACGATCAAACTATCATGAATTAATGATTCAAACTTTCTGGGAATGCAGACCGTTTCTGACATGCTTTTCCACACAGTGTTTAATTATATCCATGCATGTGGTTACAGACAAAAGATATAGAACAGTAAAAATCCCTCACTACGCTGAAACTTCTCCATCTTGCTTGCACTCGTCTCCAGTTTGCCAGGAGACAGATGACGTGAGCTCCTCTGTCTTCACTCTCATTGGTAGTTGCTCACGAATGTCGCTCTTCATTTGCATAAAGTAGAAATTTTCTCAACTTGTCACTCTCCAAGGCGATCTTTCACCAACGGCCACGGCAACTCGTGTCGCCGTCTCGTGTAATGTCGCTGGCAGTCTGGCTTTAGCTGGTAGAGAATTTCTTTCATATGTAAGCAAAAGAGATATTATAATTGAAATATAACCATATGAATTGATATCGAATCGAATTCGGAATTTAATCGACAGCTTGTGAATCGGAAACGAATCGGTAAATCTGTATCAATACCCAACCCTACAAATGAAACAGTTTGCAATATGCATTGATAAACATTTCAAACTGTAGTATGCTATACTGCTTTCACATGACCTCATTACATTGCAAGTTTAATTAAATGAGTGGCATCAAGTTATCATCTCTGGAATAAAATGTAGCTTTTTTTTAGTTAAAATGTCACTCAAATAATACGTAAAAAATTGAATTTGTCATTTTTGTGTTATTCCACACAGTGTGCTCTGGTTTTATACTGCATAATACTGTGGGTTATCCGGGTACTGCATGCATACATTAAATTCACATGCTGTGCACAGTGCAAATACTGCTTAAGTGCAAAAGTAGTATGAGTAGTATGGTCATGTTATTTGGAGGGGATACACCATACCTCATGCAGAATGTGGGACATTGCATCTGTCAGGTGTGTTTTACCATACACACATTACATGCATATGTAACCAGAAAAACATACTATTTTTGAACACACATGATGGAATCCACAGCCCACCATCTCTGTAAAGGAGGACAGCTCTCACTAGGGTTCCCACATATGTATGGCTTGTAATTTAGTACTTCAGAAAGTGACAGAAAAATCTTTAGATAACTTTCTGTGCAGCTCTAAGTACACTTTGGTGTAACATGTTTAGATTATAATGACAGACTGTCTCAGATTTCATGCTTACTTTGCAATTAGGATGTGTGCATATTTAAATTCTCAACGTTTGATTTCTCTTTTTTAATAAGTATGTCAAAAAGGTAACCTACTGGGAAACTGCAGAAGTTCTAGTTCTAATTATATCTGCAATTGGAATAATTTCCCATAATTATTGAAGGAATTGTGGTAATTTTTTACACACAGCTTTCCACTTTTTCTAAATTTTTAGAAACATGTGTGATGTTAACAAACTTTGCAGCAGAAAAAATTGGTTTGGAATATTCTCATGAGTTAGTGAATTGAAATCATTGCTAAAATTGTTTTGTAATGGTGGAATAAGAGTGCAAATTAAGGCTTCAATGCCCCCCAAATGTGGACAAAATTTAACATTGGAGCGGTCTAAATTTTTTTATGAAAAATTACAAAATTGTATTTCTTTATATTAAATAGTTAATGTTTTGATTGCTAAAATATATATATATTTTAATAGTGGAATTAGGCTAAAAATTTAAACTTGAATGCTCCTCATACTGTATGAAGACAAAATTAAAAGTTGGAGCTGTCTTAAGAAAATAAAAATAAAAACTGTGGCAGACAAGCCTCTTGTTCAGAAGGGAAAGCAGGAATCGGATTAACAATCACAAGACTTCACAATCACAAGGCCGGGGAAACCTCCGGTCTGACTTACCCCCCCTCCTGGAGGGGAGGAGTTGCCCCTTCGGCCATTCTGTTGCCAGCTGGTCTTCCCCATCTTCTGGGTACCTGGGTAGGATGAGGGGAGGGGAGAGAGAAAGAGAGCGGAAAAAACAGAGAGAGAGGGAGAGAGAGAGAAAAGAAAAGAAAAAAAACTCTGGTTCCTGACCACGGCGCCATTCGGTCCTCAGCCAGCTGTCCAGCGATCCTCCGCAACGGCGGGCAATGGCACTGGATTCCGCGGCTGACAGCAGCTCCTCCGTCCCCTGGCAGATGGCAGCAGTTCCTCTGCCTTCTGACGGACAGCAGCGACTCCTCCGTCCCTTGGTGGACAGTAACAGCTTCTCCGCCTCTTGGCGGATGGCAGCATCTCCTCCGTCTCCTGGCAGACTGCTCCAGTACCATCGAACCCCTCCTCTCCTCGGTGTTGCGATCCTCCATCAGCGGCGAGGGCTCTCTGACGGCGCGTCTTCCTCCAGTCCTGGGTTTTGGCACCAGTGTGGCAGAAAAGCCTCTTGTTCGGTAGGGAAAGGAGGAAGCAGGAAGCAGGACTTTTTAATAAAACACTGACGAAGACTTTCAACATAAACAATGATGCGCGTGCACACACACACACACACACACACACACACACACACACACACACAGCTTCGTGCATCTCTCTCTCTCTCTCTCTCTCTCTGGCATCCCTGGCTCCTTCTTTTATCTCTCTCCCACTGATTGGGCAACTCAGTGCCGAGCGTGCTTCCTCTCGGCCAGGCCACACCCTCCTCCTCGTCACAAAAATGTACTTACATTTTTTCAACTTACTATATATTGTTTCAGTTAGGGTAAGATAACAGTTATAACAGATAACAGACCGAGTCGCTACTACTGCACTTTCTCATAGGATCAGTATCTATGGTACATTGACAATACATACTATTAGTGCTGTCATTTTGTATTACTTTATCATACATTTACATATCAAAAATATATCTCAAAATCGTTTGTGGTTTTTTTCAGGTTGTCAGGTTTCAAGTCTTCAGGTTGACATTTTGATAACTGTACTTGGGAAGCCAAAGCACAAATCAACAGATTGCGCCATTGAAATTATCAACAGAAATCCCTTCAAAAAAGTTGACCCTCCCTGAAAGTCATTGTACAATTCCCATAATGTAATTGTGGGTAAAACTCAAATTAATAGTCTGTTAGAATGGAATAGAATTAGCAAGTGCCTTTTTTGTAGTCACCCACATCTCTAGCCGTAATCAGCCATATATACAACTACTGCAGTCTGAGGCTACATAACAATCTTTTTCTGCTTCTTATTTCAGATAGTGAAACAGCTTTTTAATGTTGTTTACACTCTTAGATACAAACACTTTTAACAGCACTTTACCTCTTTCTTTGCATTTAGGGAGAGAAAGGAGATGATGGTGCGGCAGGATCGGATGGAGAACCTGGAATTCCTGTGAGTTAATACAATCATCATTATCATCATATTTGTCCCTTCTTTGTATGCTTCCACAATGTATTTTGAAGCCACATGAAAGACTTGAAAAATGCTTTTAACATTTAGTCATTTAGTCAAGATCCTAATGGGCTGTTCACACCGAATGTGTCCTTGTGCTTTTTAAAATATGGCTCAATGGTCAAAGACGTCCGTCTAGTGCATGTCTTGAGATCCCTTTCTTCGGATTTGCACTCCATCAAGCTGTGTTTGTACACAAGAACGTGTTCTCATCTTGTGTTGTCTGCTTTCGGTAAGTGTGGTTTGTTCTGTCTGTATAAGCTGTAGTGATGGGTCTTTCATGAACGATTCGTTCATTTTGAACTAATCTTTTATGTGACTCAGAAGAATGAGTAGTCTCAGAGAGTGATTTGTTCATTTTGTATTGCCCGCGCATGCGCATTGCGCAACCTCCGTTCGTTTGTTATGTGAAAATCACATAGGCGCTGTACAGGAAACAGAAATTATTAGTTCACCTTTCAACTCTTTTGGTCTGAGTCATTCGTTCTTTTATCACGTAACAGCCGTATATGCTATGCATTGCTCACACAGGAAACAGAAATGATTAGTTCACCTCTCGAGTCTTTTGGTATGAGTCGTTTGTTCTTTTGTCACGTGACAGATGTATATGCTATGTATTGCTCACACAGGAAACATAAATGATTAGTTCACCTCTCGATTCTTCTTGTCCAAGTCGTTCGTTCTTTTGTCATGTGACAGCCGTATACGCTACAAAAGAACGAACGACTCAGACCAGAAGATTCCAGAGGTGAACTAATCTTTCTGTTTCTCATAATTTGTCCTTGGCTGCATTATAATTTTTCCTTTTTGGGACTGTAATCAAATTTGTATAAGTAGACGTGTTGGGGGGGAATTTGGCTATTGAAAATTGTACATTTTAATTTAATTCTGCGCAAATGAATGCCATGATTTGAATAAAGATTTGTTCATTTTGCTGAACGAGATTCAAAGATCCAAGTCAGTAAAATGATCCGATCTTCCCATCACTAATAAGCTGCACATTGCCTATTAAGCTAGTTTTGCTTACTGCCCCCTGGAGAAAACAGGTGGTACTCCAAGCTTAAATTGCTCAGATTGTTACGGTTCAGGAACATTATTAATTGCGTAAAAATTTTTAACACGTTATTTTTTATATAATTAATAACACTGAACTCGTTAAATCGACAGCCCTAATTTATACATCTAACATTACTTTAATAGTGGGCTGAAAATACATAACTATAAAAAATACTTAATTTTATACACATTATTTTCCATATAATATTTTAATAATTTCTTTAGGCGTAGTGCAGTATAAAAGTCAATTATTTAAATAATTTAAATACATTTACGCATTTGGTAGACGCTTTTATCCAAAGTGACTTACAGTGCACTTATTACAGGGACAATCCCCCTGGAGCAACCTGGAGTTAAGTGCCTTGTTCAAGGACACAATGGTGATGGCTGTGGGAATTGAACCAGCAACCTTCTGATTACCAGTTATGTGCTTTAGCCCACTATGCCTCCACCACTCCAATTTAATGTAATTTAATTTAACTGTACAAATTATTTAATTAAACATGTTGTCTTTATAAAATTTTTACTATTTTTCTCACACATTCTAAATGGGTATTTAGACATGCAAATGCGTAGCTCCCTTTATATTTAAGGATGGGGGTTCCTCACAAGAAGATCATCATATTTGGGGGTCCTTGGCAACAAAAATTTTGAAAACCCCTGGTCTAGTGCAATTGAATTTAATACAATTAAAAAACCATGGTGACAGATGCAAAAACATTTTTGGTGTGAACACCCCCTAACACCGTTGTGAGCTAATGAAATCTTGGTTTTACATTTGCTTGTCTAGGAGTATTTAGGAGTAGTCTTTTTCTTTGATGTGATGCACAGATTTTAGTATGGTGAATTTCTCTGAATAGTCTCTTCCATTATATTTGCATCACTTGTTTACTAATTGGTCCATAGCTTAAATGTGAAGTTTGTAATTTGTTCGCCATTAACGGCATAAAAAAAAATAAAAATGGCAAAAATAGGTTTCCAAATAGCACTCCCCCAGTCTACCAATGTTTGACCAAACAAGAAGTCCCACCCCAAATTCACCTCATTGGTTGAGGGAATGTTTTGATGTCGGGCCGCTCAAACGAAAGGAACGATTATTTGAAAGCACCACAGAGCCACAGTGTTTATGCTCTTTGGGAAATCACCTGACAAATAGTTTATTTATACTGATCTCTGCACATTATACACTTAGAAGAAAGTATTTTAACAGCAAAAAAATAATGCACATCACCTTTAAACCTTCAACTTTTAGGCTAGCTCACTGTAGACCTTCTGTAGCCCACCAGATTAAAACTTTCTAAATGGCAGAAATCCAGTTAACATTGTATTAACAATTCAGATGTTCAGTCATTTAAAGTTTATTCAAAGTTATCTAAATATGATCCAGCAGTCTCTGTACCATCATGCCTCTATAAACATAAACTCACTCCAAATTTCACTTGTGGAAAGAGCCCTGTTTCATGGTTTACGAGGGGCCCCACAGATTTGGTGTGCTACTGACTCTAGAAATGGAAATGATGAAGCCACAGTGTTTACTAACAGCCAGAATGCTGAGCTGTAGAGTGGCAGATGACATAATGTCTATATTCAGTTTATATTGTCTTTAAAATAATAATGATGATAAATCACCATTGCACATGTGGAGTGCAGCTGTCTATGAGGAAGGAAATCCTTTGGAAACACAACAGATGGGGCCTTTGTCATTCTTATTTCAAAACACCTAATGTTGACCTCTTTTATTAGTCTTCCTAGTAGCAAAAATTTTAATAGGGGTTATAATTGTTATTCGTAATATTCTCACTTTTTGAAAAACATAACCTTTGCATTCCATGATTAAATGCATTAGTCTCAATTAAAGGATTAATTATTGTAATTGATTATTGTAATAAAGTCCAGCTGACCTCTTTTAGCTATGGACTTTTACACTCATTAAAGGGCCGTTCAAAATGACACTTTTATGCATCCATCTGCTGTTTTTCAATGTTTTCCTATGTAAAAATTCACTAGACCAGTGTCTTTGACATCTTTTGACGCCTTGGGGCCTCATTTTACTGTTTTTAAACATCTCGCGCAGGAGTGCAGCATTTTTTAGCCATGTCAAAAGAACTTAAACTTTAAAAAAAGGACCTTGTTATACATATGTTCTCTTCATTTAATGGTGCTGCATATAGCTTTTTAGCGCAAGGACGTGTTCGGTGTGAATGGCCCCTTAAGTGTGTCTCATGAAGTACTGATTTACCTCTTGGACCAATGAAGTCCACTTTTTTTGTTTGTTGTTTTTAAGGTGTAGACAAGAGTGTCCTTTGCATGACCTGTTGAACCGATTTGCAATAAAGTTTGTATGCCTGCTCTTTGGATGTACAGTATACTGTATCTCACTAAATTGCAAAGGAATAGTTGGAGGGACAAACAACAACAGATTGTTAAAAAATTCATGTTTTTGTCTTTAGATTATCTTCTGAACGTGTAACTTACTTATGAGATGGCAAGGAAGAGGATGTTATAAACTGCTGCTGATGTGCTAAGTTTCATGGTTGTGGTTGCAAGGATGTAATTTCTTCAGAAATTTTAATTGGTGTAATTTTTTTTTGTTGTAGAAGCAAATTTCACTACTACTATTGCTCATACTTAGGGTGAGCGACTGAACAAACCCCTAGCCCCAAGTATTAAACTTCTGCATGTAATTAGTCCCACAGCATTTGTGCTACAGAAATCAATGATATCTCAAATCATGCAGCTTGTTAAGGATGCTAGTGAATGGGCATAAAAATCCCTAAGATTTATACTGAAGGAGTGATCTGAGCCATATCTAGACACCAGAATATCATAGAGACTTAGGGAATGGGCTCTTTCGATTTGGGCCAATAAGCAACCATCCAGAACACCCAATCAACGCCCTTGCAACCTCACTGCAACACACTAAAAACCACTCAGAACACGCCCTGGGAACAACCCACAACACCATAGGATCATGCAGGCGAGTTTTACATTGGATCAGTCTAGGTAGATGGTTTTAATCCAAAGTTAAACTGAAATGACTTTAGTTGGAGGTGTAAACAATCTTAAGTCAGTTTTCATTTCTATTTCAGCTAATGACGTGAAGTGATGTGGTTAGGTTTCTATGTAAATATTTAGATACCCTTTCATTTCTATTCCAGCTAATGACATGATGTAATGCGGTTAGGTCTCTATATAAATATTTAGACACCCTTGGCTTACTTTGATATAGTATGTATACACCGATTAGCCACAACATTAAAACAACCTGCCTAATACTGTGTAGGTCCCCCACGTGCCACCAAAACAGCGCTAACCCGCATCTCAGAATAGCATTCTGAGATACTAATCTTCTCACCACAATTGTACAGAGCGGTTTTCTGAGTTTGACAAGGTCTGGAAGAAGGGAGGCTGAATCCAATAGCCTATTCAATAACCGTAATTTATTGTAGATAAAGAGAAGGGGAAAACAAGACATAAAACATAAATAAGATGAAGGCTTCGATGGTGGTCTTCTGGAAGTTGATCTGGTCCAACCAGGGAGAACAAGCAGAGTCTTTAGGCACGCTAGGAATAAGCGTGAGACGTGGAGAGGAATGTTCTGAAGCAAGCTGGCCACCTCCCGAGGTCTGAGAACAGAGGGCGCACGCGGACACACACACGCGGACACATGCGCGGACGGACACGCACACGAACACACAGAAGGGTAAATGTTTACGTTTCCAAATGAGAGGTAAATCCACAGTGTTGACAGTGTTCATCGCCAGCAACAGGGAAATACAACTACACAGAATTAAACCGTAGAGAAATAGTCCAACTGGATCCGTAATGGTGATTAAACACAAATGCTAGAAGCAAAACGCATGAGAGCAAAGGCTGACTAGAGTAGCGAGCAAAGAAAGAAAATCCAGTGAAGAGATGAGGGAAACGAAGCAAATAAATACATGAACAAACAGCTGACAATAATCAGACAAACGAGCCGACGCGCTGATTACCCGAATGGCAACACATGCGCGCCGCCATGTGACAACTCTCAAACAGAAGGTAAACAAGCCGCGTGGCGAGCTGTCAAACAGACACAAACACAAACGCAGGAGACAAGGAAGAGAGACAGATCAATCCAAAACCCCGACAGAGTTACCTTAGACTTTGTTAGTTCGAACCAGTCTGGCCATTCTCTGTTGACCTCTCCCATCAACAAGGCATTTCCATCCACAGAACTGCCGCTCACTGGATGTTTTTAGTTTTTGGCACCATTTGGAATACATTCTAGATACTGTTGTGCTTGAAAATCTCAGGAGATCAGCAGTTACAGAAATATTTAAACCAGCCCTTCTGGCAGCAACAATCATGCCACAGCCCAAATCACTGAGAATAATTTTTTTTCCCCATTCTGATGGTTGATGTGAACATTAACCGAAGCTCCCATATATATATATATATATATATATATAAGATACAAGGTACTTAATGTCTTTAATGAGGGAATGAACTACATTGCACTACGTTGTACACTGTGAATGACGCAATCAAATTTAAAAGGATGAAAAAATGCATAACTCTTGATTTAAAGTTGTTATAAGAATAGAAAAAATATACTTAAAGTTTATTTGCAAAATGTTCAAATATATGCAAATATAAGTAGTTTGAGAGTGACTAGATTGTGTCATTCGCAGTGCGTCATTGAAATGGGCGGTTTCTGCAGAGCACTTTGTTTGCCGCGATTCTGTGATTGGTGGATCGTGGTTCCCTTCGGGATCATGCAGTGCAGTTCTTCACCAGAAATTCTGCTTTTCAACATTTTTTATTTTTAAATGAAGATAACGCAGACTGATGGCTTCAACAGAACAATATACCATCGATTAACAATTACAGAGCTCATGGTTGGTTTGTAAAAGTTTATAAGTTGTTGTTACAAATGTATTCCCCTATGGAAAAAAATAAATGGGAGTTTTACTTTCGGAACCAGAATGTTGTGCTCTATCATTGTTTATGAAAACTAAAACAAAAAATAAATGAAAACCATGGAAGTATTTTAATGACAAATTTCTTTTTTTTTCTTCTTTTTTTTTTATCCCCTTTTCTCCCATTTTGGAATGCCCAATTCCCACTACTTAGTAGGTCCTCGTGGTGGCGTGGTTACTGACCTCAATCCAGGTGGCGGAGGACAAGTCTCAGTTGCCTCCGCTTCTGAGACCGTCAATCCACGTATCTTATCACGTGGCTCGTTGTGCACGACACCACGGAGACTCTGCATTTGGAGGCTCATGCTACTCTCCGTGATCCACGCACAACTTTCCAAGCGCCCCATGGAGAGTGAGAATCACTAATCGCGACCACAAGGATTGCATTTCCCTGTGACTGCACAGATAGATAGGAGACATAACTCACTCCAGAGGAGAATCCGGCGTGCCAAAATTAGCACTGGGTGTGACCGATGATGATTTAAGCATGCCACTACTGTCATGTTGTCTGTTCGAATTAGAACATGACATTCCTGCAGTTCCGCTCGAAAGGCCCTCAAGGCCCTCAAGGCCAGAAAGACCTATTTAAAAGGCGATTTAAATGCCACTCTGTCTGCACACCTGCCCATGTGCCGAACGCCAGGCATCCGTTGCACAGGGCTCCTCAGCCTGTGCTGAATGCATCCATAGTGGCAATCTTGCGACTTGTAACCTACTTGGCCCAAGGCTACACACACTTGAAAAAACTGGGGGTTTTTTTCCAAACAGTGAGCTTAGCTAAGCTACAATGCGTCACTAGAATAGGAAAGCTGCCTCCCTGCCAAGCATGACGAGGTACCCTTCATTTTGAGCCAGCACTGGAGAGGTCTCATGTGTAGCAAGCCCAGTGTTGTAACTGAGGCTGCTGCTGCCAGCAGGCCCAATGTTCGCTGGAATTGTCGCAATGGGCGGGTCTCTCCTAACTTGAACCCTGTCAAGATCCGAAGAATGGACTGAGCCCACTCGTCCGTGAGACAAGCTTTCATGGACACTGAATCGAGTTTCATTCCTATGAATGAAACCTGCTGACTGGCTACCAGCTGCTTCAAGTGTACTAGCAACTGATCTCTGTGCTTGCACACTAAGTCCCATGAATGAGTCATAAGCAACCAATCGTCGAGGTAGTTCAGTATACGCACACCTCTCAGACTCAGTGGAGCAAGTGCTGCGTCTACACACTTCGTAAATATATGTGAGGAGACAGGGACAGCCCGAAGGATAGGACCCTAAATTGGTATGCTGTGCCCTTGAAGTTAAACCTGAGGAACAGCCTGTGATGTGGAATAACGTGCACATGAAAGTAGGCATCCTTCAGGAAAAAACCAACTATTTTTAAATACATTGTCTGGACTCCAAAACTAATTAAATAAGATTAAAATGACTACATATTTATTTTAGTTTTTGATGCACATTATATATCTATTGTTTCTTTTACAACCTGCCTTCATTAAACATTTTAATGGTGTTCGACTTTGGCAGGCCTAAAACTTTAAAACTAAAACTTAACATAGGCCTACTGAAAAGCTAAAACTGAACTGAAACTAGAGAACAAATCTAGAGAACAAAACTTGCGAAAACAACACTAAATTGAAAGAATAAGCTGAAAATAAAAATACAAACTTAAAATGTAAAACTAATAACCCTGAGTTTGCAGACGAACATTTGAACAGTTTAGTACTCATTCGTTTCACAGGTTAAGGAGTTATTCCTGTTTATGCCAAATGTAACTGGTTCATTTGAAAGAAAAATTTTCAACATTCCAAGATTCCTGAAATCTTTGGGTGGAGATAAAGGGGGATGTATCAGCTGTGGATGTTTGTAGGTGTGGCAGTTTATTCATCATCTTACACTCATGTGTAATTACTACAACAATGAAAGAAGCCGTGCTTGCCAGTTGATTGGACGTGTAACAATGTGGCTTAAAAATTATACAGAAAAGCAGCACTGTGTAAGTAGATGAGAGTAGTGTGAGTGGTGCTTGCCCGTGCAAAATACACCACTTATCAGTGAATGCAGAAACAGGACCCAGGTGCAGAACTGAAGAAATAAAAGGGAATTTATTAAATACAAAATAAAGGGAAAAACTATATTTAGTACCGACCGACCAACTGACCGACAGACCAACCGACCGACAGAACGGCAAACGTCATGCAATGCACACAACAGGCCACAAAAACAAGACAGAGTTCGGCCACAAACACACCCGACACCTTAGACCGAAGTGACGAACCTCAGCACAACATGAAGACAGGTCGTGACCCAGGCGCTCAACGCAATGCGAGCGTGACGCGAGGCACACCCGCGTTTGCGAGAGCCAGACAAACTATTGATGTGAGTGCATGCTGCCAAGATGACATAAGCGCAATGCACCCACGTCAATAACAGACAGACATGGAGCACGAGTGTCTGGATCCTGACACAGACCGAAACCGAACCAGACAGGAAGTCAGGATCCAGACACTGTGCTCCCGACATGAAACAAGACGGACCGAAGAGCGCACGGCAGGGAATACAACCGAAACCACGTGCTCACACAAAGACAGACAACGAAAAACAAGACAGACATGTGACGATAATGCCACGGTCCTGTCAGACCAAAACCCAGACTGATAGAGTGACAGGGCCGTGACACCGCTACAGTGCTTTAGGGGTTTGTTCAAATCTTTGTTTTAGGACAAATGCTTTGTGCTTCATTTTACTCACCCCTATCATATATGCACAGACAGAAAGAAGAGCTAATGCAGATTTATGGCCCATGGTTACTATATTTTTTGTGTGTTTTTTTTTTTTAGGGTATACAAGGGTTTCCTGGGGAGATGGGCCCTGCTGGACCTCAAGTAAGAATCTAAGTTAAGCACAAATAAATAAATAAACATTCCTGTTTCTGTTTTGATGGCAGAGCTTTTGGGTTGTCTTATAACAAAACCATTTTGACAGGGTGAGCGAGGTGTGGGAGGACCAGTTGGTTTTACTGGACCAATGGGACAGCAGGTATATATAATATTTTCTATAGAATTATGTTTCCGTTTTGTGCATTGTCTTGGCATGTTGCTCATTTGCAATTTACCAGCAACAGCTGTTTATAGTTTGCTCATCAAAGATTTTACATTTCGAGTTTTTACACAGAGTGACAAGATTCTGTTTTCTGGCCAGTCATAAGCTATTCATGCTACTTGAGCAGATCTTAAAATGACAGAAAGACCGAATGAATGCTGCCATTTTATTCCATATACAGAATGGGTTTGAATCATATTGTCCAAGAACAATGTATTCTTTCCATTTCATTCTTATTAGGTTCAAGTTTCAAGTTTTATTGGTCACATACATAACCATACACAGTACGACATGTAGTGAAATTCTTCGTATGACTTTTCTCCCCACAGTTTATGATAAAATTATAAACATATATATACACAATAAAATAGGAGAAAGAAGAAATATACTGTATGTACAAAGTATGCATATTAATATGAAATAGTGCATAATGACAGATGTAGAGGTAGTAGCAGCAACAGTTTGACTGGCAATATGTACATTGTGCAAGGTAAAGTGCAGTTGTGCAGTAATGTTGACCTGCAACAGGCTGATGTTATAGAGGTGATGTTGTAGATGTATAATAATGATAATATAATAATATGATAATGCAGAGTGTAATATTGCTTCAAGTGTGTGGTGTTGAATAGTGAATTTAGTCCTGGTGTTGTCCTTGGTTCAGGACACGGATGGCCTGGGGAAAGAAGCTCCTTCTCATTCTCTCTGTTTTGACCATCAGGGAGCGGAAGCGTTTCCCTGACCGCAACAAAGAGAAGAGTCCATTGTTAGGATGGCTGAGGTCTTTCATGATCTTCCTGGCTTTGATCCAGCATCGTTCGCTGTTGATGGACTGCAGGTCAGGGAGTTTGATGTGGGTGATGCGCTCAGCTGATCGCACCACTCTTTGTAGAGCCAGTCTATCTTGTTTTGTGCAGTTTCCAAACCAGGCTGTGATGTTTCCTGTCAGGATGCTCTCAATGGTGCAGGTGTAAAAGTATTTTAGCACCATAGAGGGCAGTTTAAAGTCCTTTAAGCGCCTGAGGTGGTAAAGACGCTGACGGGCCTTCTTCACCATGGTGTTAATGTGGCAGGTCCATGACAGATCGTGTGAGATGTGTATGCCAAGATAACGGAAACTGTCCACTCTCTCTCCACTGTGGCCCGTTGATCATAATGGGGTGGTAGCTCCTTGTCTGCATTGTGCTGAAGTCCACTATCAGCTCCTTTGTCTTGCTGACATTCAAAAGGAGGTTGTTCTCCTGGCACAAGTCCTCCAGGCCTTTGATCTCCAGCAGATAGGCCCTCTCGTCATTATCAGAGAATGGTGTCGTCAGCAAACTTGACAATGGTGGAGTTGGAGTTGGAAGTGTAAATTATTTATTAGCAGTTGTAAATAGTTTTACCCCTCTTCTCCCCATAATTTCTTGCCATCCCTTTACCACAAAAAAAAAAAAAAAAAAAAAAGAAAATCCAATTGTGATGGTTATTATTGCTGATGGAATAGATATTGCATATTAAACTTTGGCTTTATATTATTTGGATTTTATGTTTGCTTTTTTGTAAAGTTGCTTAAATGTCTTTCATTTCAGGGTCCGCCAGGACCGGCTGGCCCACCTGGCATAGAAGGTCCTCCTGGTCCAAAGGTAAAGCATCCATTAGCTAAATATATGCAGGTTATTGTATAGTTTGCTAAAAAGTGTATAAAGTATGTAGCTATTAGTGCATGTGTGTGTGTGTGTGTGTATGCATCTGTATTGTTTACATCACCATTTTGTATGTCACTTTACCTATATGTCATGATTATAAGTTTATTTACTTTTTACATAGTTTTATTGCAAAGGAATTAAACTTTATTTTTTAGGGGAATTCTGGGGCCCGTGGACATTTTGGGCTTCCTGGACGACCTGGTCTTAAAGTGAGTATGTCAAGGGAGGGGAATTTCCACACACAAAGGTCTGAGAAAATCTAAATCATCTCTATTGTGACATACCTCCTTCTCTTCCGGCTTCAGGAAATAACTTTGAATAGTAGATGCTAAACGTTTCAGAAACCTTTGATACACTTTACACATTATTTTCTCATAAAGTTCCACTGGTTGGGAGCCAACAGTTAACACGGCAAATGCTTATGACAAAATATATGGTAGAGGAAAGTCTTTAAGCTTGCAACAGTTGATATTGAAAGAATAACAATATATTTTGCACGCTGTTTATTTCATGTGTTCAAACAACGTGTTTTCACTATTCAAACAGTGGTGAGTTAAACTACCACTTTATTAAGCTTTATTTTGTCATCATTTACTCACCCTCATGTCATTCAAACCCATGTGTCTTTCTTCTGCGCAAAATAAAAGGAGGAATTTTAAAGGATGTCCCTTTTACTAATTTCAATACAATGGCAGTATATAGTGATACACTTTAAAGCTAAAAAAGAGACCCAAAAGTGTCCATGAGACTTGTGTCATATTTCAAGTCTTCTGAAGCCATACAATAGGTTTTGGTAGGAAGCAAGTCGAAATGTAAATCATTTTACTGTGAAAATCTTGAGTCAAAAGCAAAAGAAAAAAGCACTGTTTTTTGACAGAAAGGACGACATGAAGGTGAGTAAATGAAGACAGAATTTTCATTTTTGGCTAAACCTTTAATTGATGCCTGTCAAGTACCTTGATGTTAAACTAGTGAAAAATGTAAATACCGAGTCTTGTAAAGGTCTGTTCGTGCATACTGTTTATCCTCAGGGTTCAGAGGGAGAGCCTGGCATTCAAGGTCCCCCTGGCATTAGAGGCCTACCAGGTTTTAAAGGTCAAAAGGTATGTCTGTCTTCAACACTGACAAACCTAACCTGAAATAGGGTCTACCTTGCTTTAGAGGTTTGTTTTAATAAAGGTGTCCCGTATGGATGGTCCATAAACATTTGGTCTTGAATTTATCATTAACACTCTCTACAATTGTATTTACATTGTTAAATGCCATAACCCTTTGTCTGAATTTGCAGGGTGACTCAGGATCATCTGGACCAAAGGGAAGCCAGGTACCATGGCTGCAATATCTGTGACATTTGCTTTTCTCTGTCTGTACTATAAAAGGAACATATTGAGAGGAAGAAAGAGTCAAAAGGTGTTAAGTGTTGTCATGCAATATCACACCCTTTTTTTCGAACAGGAATTCAGATCTACTGAAGAGAAACACACACACACACACACACACACACACACACACACACACACGTTGGTGCGGCTATCCTATAGACATAATAGACATAATGATTTTTATATTGTACAAACTATAGATTATATCCCCTAACCCTCACAATAAACGTTCTGCATTTTTACATTTTCAAAAACATTTGAATTATGGGGACACTAGAAGTATCCATAAACCACATTTATAGCATAATGCCCTTGTAATTACCAGTTTGTAATCTAAATAAATGTCCTTGTAAACCACCAACCCCCCCCCCCCCCCCCCCACACACACACCATAAATATCTTTGTGTTGCAGACTGAGTTAATTTGAAAGTAATAAACAGATTGCCACATAATGTGCAGTTTAATGTAGATCAGCATAAATTTCCAGGCTGGTTTATGCTGGTTTGCGTTGTTCTGGTGCTGGACCAGCATCCAAAACACAACATATGCTGGTGACAAACCATTCTGGAATTAAATATGTTTGTTAGAGCAATATTGATTTTCTGATGGCCACATGTATACACACCTCTCATTTCAGGGTGAGAAAGGCAACCAGGGAGAACCTGGAGTTTCTGGAAAACCTGTATGTAAACATTATGTATACCTGTATGTATTTTTTTTATCATATACGTTCATATTTATTTACCCATCATACAGTGCATCCGGAAAGTATTCACAGCGCTTCACTTTTTCCACATTTTGTTATGATACAGCCTTATTCCAAAATGGATTAAATTCATTATTTGCCTCAAAATTCTACAAACAATACCCCATAATGACAATGTGAAAGAAGTTGGTTTGAAATCTTTGCAAATTTATAAAAAATAAAAAACGAAAAAAATCACATGTACATAAGTATTCACAGCCTTTGCTCAATACTTTGTTGAAGCACCTTTGGCACCAATGACAGCCTCAAGTCTTTTTGAGTATGATGCTACAAGCTTGGCACACCTATTTTTGGGCAGTTTCTCCTATTCTTCTTTGCAGGACCTCTCAAGCTCCATCAGGTTGGATGGGGAGCGTCGGTGCACAGCCATTTTCAGATCTCTCCAGAGATGTTCAATCGGGTTCAAGTCTGGGCTCTGGCTGGGCCACTCAAGGACATTCACAGAGTTGTCCCGTAGCCACTCCTTTGTTATCTTGGCTGTGTGCTTAGGGTCGTTGTCCTGTTGGAAGATGAACCTTCGCCCCAGTCTGAGGTCCAGAGCACTCTGGAGCAGGTTTTCATCAAGGATGTCTCTGTACATTGCTGCATTCATCTTTCCCTCGACCCTGACTAGTCTCCCAGTTCCTGCCACTGAAAAACATCCCCACAGCATGATGCTGCCACCACCATGCTTCACTGTAGGGATGGTATTGGCCAGGTGATGAGCGGTGCCTGGTTTCCTCCAGACATGACACTTGCCATTCAGGCCAAAGAGTTCAATCTTTGTTTCTTATGGTCTGAGAGTCCTTCAGGTGCCTTTTGGCAAACTCCAGGGGGGCTGTCATGTGCCTTTTACTGAGGAGTGCCTTCTGTCTGGCCACTCTACCATACAGGCCTGATTGGTGGAGTGCTGCAGAGATGGTTGTTCTTCTGGAAGGTTCTCCTCTCTCCACAGAGAAATGCTGGAGCTCTGTCAGAGTGACCATCGGGTTCTTGGTCACCTCCCTGACTAAGGCCCTTCTCCCCCGATCGCTCAGTTTGGCCAGGCGGCCAGCTCTAGGAAGAGTCCTGGTGGTTCCAAACTTCTTCCGTTTACAGATGATGGAGGCCACTGTGCTCATTGGGACCTTCAATGCTGCAGAAAGTTTTCTGTACCCTTCCCCAGATCTGAAAATCGATACAATCATGTCTCGGAGGTCTACAGACAATTCCTTGGACTTCATGGCTTGGTTTGTACTCTGACATGCATTGTTAACTGTGGGACCTTCTATAGACAGGTGTGTGCCTTTCCAAATCATGTCCAATCAACTGAATTTACCACAGGTGAACTCCAATCAAGTTGTAGAAACATCTCTAGGATGATCAGTGGAAACAGGATGCACCTGAGCTCAATTTTGAGTGTCATGGCAAAGGCTGTGAATACTTATGTACATGTGATTTTTTTCGTTTTTTATTTTTAATAAATTTGCAAAGATTTCAAACAAACTTCTTTCACATTGTCATTATGGGGTACTGTTTGTAGAATTTTGAGGCAAATAATGAATTTAATCCATTTTGGAATAAGGCTGTAACATAACAAAATGTGGAAAAAGTGAAGCGCTGTGAATACTTTCCGGATGCACTGTATGTTTACCATTGTCTCACAGAGAGGTTATCACCAAATATTAATTATTAAAAGGACCACAAATAGAAATTATGTGCAAAATTGTCTCACTGTTTTGCATGTAAATGTCATTTCTCATAAAAAGACTGGATATTAAAATACAAATCAATTGTACAGGACCGAATGTCTTTAACATCACTGTTATTTTCAACAGGGTGAACCAGGGTTTAAAGGAAACAAAGGAGAGGTATATATAACTACTCTCAAAACAACTATGGTTGTCAGTGTCTCACAGCCATTTCCTGGTGAATCAGACCAAGGCTCTTTCAGTTCCCTTAGTTTTTAGGCAAATGGTGTATGCAGTTTCTCTCAACAAGTGTTGGGAAAGCTGCTTTGAAAATACAAGTAGGCCCAAATGGAAACTCTTTTTCTGCTCTGATTTTGTAGTAGTATAGTAGATAGTAAAATGTATGTATGAGTAATGTGAGAGTATTACACTCTTATTAGTATGTAACAACATCATGCAATTAGCCAAAATATTTAATAAACAAACATATCGGTGGTGGGGAATGCATAGAACTTTTACAAATTACAGATGTTTGCAATTCTGCTACACATATTTTAAAATATTGCTTAACCACAGTCAAGCTACTCATATAAAGCTCTTAGCTACACTTTAAGTTACTTATGGTACTTTTTGTTTCAAGTAACTATAGTGAGCTATTTAAAAGGGTAATGTCAGATTATTTAATTTATTTTTACAATCAGAGCAGTATTTATCTGGCAAAAACAACGAGGGCCTCGATTAGGGTGACATCATTAAATTGAACAAATGAATCTACACTAAATACAACTAATAAAGCTAGAAAAACACTGTAATTACCTGTCCAAATTGAAAATGTGGTGAACAGCAACATTTAACTACAAGAAAGAAGACATTAGCTGCATCTGAATATGCATACTTCCCCACTATATAGTATGCCAAAAACAGCATGCCAATGGATTAGGGCAAGGCTGTTCAACCTCATCAGCAAGTGGGCCAGATGGAAAAATTTCTTTGGGGCATGCTGGCCGAGAAAGAATATTTTGTCGACAAAAAATGTGATCTCAGTGATTTGGACTGTGGCATGATTGTTGGTGCCAGACAGGCTGGTTTGAATATTTCTGTAACTGCTGATCTCCTGGAATTTTCACGGACAACAGTATCTAGAATTTACCCAGAATGGTGCCAAAAACAAAAAACATTCAGTGAGCGGCAGTTCTGTGGATGGAAACACCTTGTAGATGAGAAAGGTCAATAGAGAATGGCCAGACTGGTTCGAACTGACAAAGTCTACGGTAACTCAGATAACCGCTCTGTACAATTGTGGTGAGAAGAATAGCATCTCAGAATGCTATTCTGAGATGGAGGTTGGCACTGTTTTGACTGTACGAGGGGGATCTACACAATATTAGGCAGATGGTTTTAATGTTGTGACTGATCGGTGTATATTTTATATATATATATATATATATGTGTGTGTGTGTGTGTGTGTGCGCGTGTGTGTGTGTGTGTATCAGATCAGCTCTCATGTAGACACACATCACTACGAGAGCATGAGTCTCAAGACGCTTTGCTCATTCTAAGGGACGATTCAGCCTCATACTCCCTCACACCCGCCTCTTCTATGACACCCGAGGGATCACACAAGGAGGCACTGTGGGGACGCAAGGTCGAGCAGGATAAATTTGAGGTGGACCTCATGCCGGCACATGCCCTGCAAGCCCCTGAATCTCCGTGTAATGCGTCTATGCCAATACATTGTGCGTGATGAGCTCCGGCCTTCTGCAGGAGTGCACGGCCTCATCTCATTTGGCAGTTCTGATGCTGAAGAGGATAACGATGTCATGTCTCTTGCTGAATCAGGCGAGTGGTCAGTGGATGATGCTACCGCCCCTTCCCCCAGCAAGGGCAAAGAGCATGTATGCGCCACTGACAAAGAGATGCTTTGCGTCCTTTCAAGGGCAGTCGAAGAGTTCGATCTTGAGTGGTCTCCTCCAGAGGAACCTACACAATCTCGCCTTGATGAATGGTTCCAGCAGTTTGGATGCCGTCAAGCAACTGCATCCCACAGATCTTCCCCGTTCTTCCCTGAAGTTCATAACGAACTGTCAAAATCCTGGCGCACTATTCAGCTTGCCCGTGCAGCGATTCCATCCTCTCTAATGTGGATCATGGAGAAGAAAAAGGTTATGCCCAACTAACCCCTGTGGAGGACGTGGTAGCGGCACACCTCTGCCCGGCAAGTAGCAGGGCATTGAAATCACCCCCCATTCATCCTTCCAAGCCGTGTCGACTGACATCTGCACTGGCTGGAACAGCATACTCAGCAGCAGGCCAAGCTGGTTGCATCCACGCGATGGCGGTGCTACAGGTCTTTCAAGCCAAGCTCCTCAAGCAAATGGACAAGCAAGGCTATGATCCAGAGACATTCAAAGAGCTCCGCGCCACAACGGACTAAGCGATGCATGCCACGAAAGTCACTGCACAGGCCACTGGCAAGTCAGTGAGCAACCTGGTAGTTCTGGATCATCACATCTGGCTGACCCTCATGGAAATGCGTGACAAGGAAAAAAGCCGCTCTGTTGGATGCTCCAGTGTCTCCAGCTAGCCTCTTCGGCAGCCCTGTGGATAAATTTGCCGAGCGTTATGTCGCAATTCAGCAACACTCGCAAGCTATGAGACGCTATGCCGAAACGGAGTAATATATCACACACTATGATTTTATACCAAAACACGTTTTGTGATTAATGATATTTTTATTTTCAGCTTTCAAACCATGTAAATGTTATCAGCAAATTCAAACAATAAATATTGTTTTGAAGCTTCTTAATGTGGTGACCAATCATGCTTAATCAAACGGATGTGCTGCATTTAGCACACTCTCTCCGCAATTTTTTTAATTCAAAGAAACAATAATTATAAAATTAGTAAACTGAGACTTTCTTTTTCCCCCGCATCCATATCCCTATCAGAGTTGGGCATAGCGGAGACAGCCTCCGCCACCCTTTCCCATTTACTCGCCTCTTAATTTCCGACGTGATATTATTATCAAGCCCTTTCCCATTTACCCATCTCTTAATTTCCGACGTGATATTATTTCAAGCAATAATCCTCAACAAGGACCTCTTGTGGACGCCATGCGAGGTTCGGATGTGTGAATGGCGAGCTCTGTACACTTTGCTAGTTTTAACACTTTTAATGATATAAACTGGTGAGATTCGATACACTCTGTTCCATAACTGTTCTAGGAGGACAATATGTCAAAGAATTCAAAAACCTTGGGCTCACATTAAAAGACACTTACATGCTCAAGCTGATACCCGTGAGAAGGCCGCAGGCCCGGGACTCGATTTGGTCTGGGAAGTGAGGGAAATTCAGCGAGAAATGTTGAACATGTTGGCAATGCTGACAAAGGTTGTTGCTGACTTGGAAGATCTTGCTGTAATATGTCAATCGATCAATGCCATACAGACGAAATTCACTGTGGTGGTCATGAGAGTGGGGGATGTCGAAAAACGGATAGATTATCTGGAGTCATCGGAGAGGGAACTAGCTGCTAATCCACTAGCTACCAAGGTGGATTTGGAGCGCGTCTGAGAGAACATGGAGGACATGGAGAACCATAACCGGCGGAATAACATCCGAATCGTCAGAATTACTGAAGGGGTCAGGATATGGTGAAATTCCTGGATGGGCTTTTTCCGAAGCTGCTTGACGTAACAGGCCATTAGCTGGAAATCGAGCAAGCTCACAGGGTTCAGGCTCGGCGATCCGCTGAGAGGGAGACAGGCCACGATGAATTCTGGCCAAATTTCTGAGATCATCCGATAAAGATCTCATGTTGTGCAAGGCGAGGAACCACAGCATTTTCTTGTTCCCAGACTTTGCGAATTCGACAAGAGAGAAACGTGATCGATTCAAGGAATGCAAGAAACTCTTACATCAACGGAAGGTCGCTTTTGCACTGATGTCCCGGGCTAATTGAGAATAGATGCTAAGGATTGCTATAAAAAATGTACATGTCCCCAGCAAGCAATGTCCTTCATAAAGTCAATGGAGTAAGTTATTTTGTGGTATTCACGTTGTAGCCGAACGGACCGACTCACTGAACATTTACTTAACTGTTTGAGGAACTGAGTGCCTTTTTTGTTTCTTTTTTTGCTGGTTCCACCTAGTGGCTGGAGATTGTTTTGTAGAGTAACACACCTTTGGGATTGTTGAGTGGATGAATCTGCATGTTCTTTGTGCTTATGCCTCCTATTGGCTGGAGTTTGTTTTGTGGAGTATGTCTTGCAAGACATTGGAGTGATTAGGTCATTTTTTTGTACTCATGTAGCTGCCAAATGGGCCAGCTCACTGAACACTCGTTTGACTATACGAGGAAACTGAGCGCCCCTTTTGTTTTTTTTGTTTTTTGTTTTTGTTTTTTGTGCTGGTTCTGCCTAACGGCTGGAGTTTGTTTTGTGGAATAACACACCTTTGGGACAGTTATGTGGATGAATCTACAAGTTCTTTGTGTTTATTCCACATATTGGCTGGAGTTTGTTTTATAGATTATCTGTTGTTGTGTAACTCTGTCTCACAAAATTTTTATAGAAACACCAGACTTGAGCAATCCGAAGCCAACGTTGTCACGGGGGCTCTCGTAGGCGTGCATGGACTGTTTGAGTTCAGAGGAATGGACGCCAGTTGGCACTGTTGTGCGCAGGGTTCATACGCATGTTTTTCTTTTTTTTGTTTGTTTGGTTCTGGGGGAAGTTTGGGGTTTGATTGTTGCACTAATGTTGGAATGTTGTCTTTATAATTTTGTTTTTGACACACAATCAATTTTTTCTCATATGTCAAACTGTAAAATGTTAATATGAGCATATTGTCTCTCTCCACATGGAATGTGAATGGGTTGGGGCACCCCATAAAAAGAAGGAAGTTTATTTCTCTTCTTAAGCATAAGAAATATGATATAGTGTTTCTTCAGGAAATGCATCTTTCCCCACAGGAAGCTGAAAAATTTGGGAAGATATGGGGTAGACATGTTTTCTTTAGTGCTGGCTCAAGTAAGTGCAGGTGAGTCATTACACTAAGCATCTACAATTCAAATGTCTCAAACAGATTAAAGATAAATTAGGAAGAGTCATTATTGTTTTAGCAGAAATTCAGGGGCAAAGTCTTATTTTGGCTAATATTTATGCACCTAATGGTGATGATCAGGGCTTTTTTATAGATCTTGAAGGGATGTTGCAAGCAACTGGCACCCCTCATGATATAATATTGATGGACTCAGTCCTTGATCATAGTAAAGCAAAAGTGTGCAAGCCCCCTAGAGCAACATTGACGCTTCACAGGATGTGTAAAAATCTTGGTCTTACAGATATTTGGAAACTTTTGAACCCATCTGGTAGGGACTATAAATGTTTTTATATATATCTAAGAACCTCATTTCATCTGTTGTTGATTGCTCAATTGGAAACATTTTAGTCTCAGATCACGCCCTGGTGAGTTTAGAGGTGTTGCCACATATGGAGAAAATGAAATCATATAGTTGCCGCTTTAATGTATCCCTTTTGCAAAATCCTCAATTCCAACAAACGTTAAAGGCTGAAATCAATGTTTATATGGAGACCAACTGGTCCTCAGTTTGCCTCATTCACCAAAACATCCACAGCATGAGAACTCGTAGAGTTGGAAGTGAATATTAAAAGTGCAGAGGCAGAGCTGAAGTGCAGAATGTCATCTGATGGCCTCAGAGAATTGACCCGATTGTAATACAGATATAACACTATTTTGTCATGGAAGGTGGAGTTTTGGCTATTCAGGGCAAGACATACTTTGAGTTGTGGGACAACGCAGGAAAACTTCTGGCTAGATATGTAAAACAGAGAGAGTCTTTTTCTACAATTCCCTCAGTGAAATATTTACCTCGGCCATTGATATTAATAATGCTTTTAAAGAATTCTATCTTGACCTCTATAGTTCCACATCTTCGTCTACTGATGAGGATATTAGAGACTTTGTGGAACCATTAGAACTTTCTAAACTGACGGCTGAGCAAAAAAATGATCTTGATTCTGAGATCACCATGGAGGAGCTTCGTGAAGAAATTAAGGCCTTGCCTACAGGGAAGGCTCCGGGGCCAGATGGCTTTGCTGCTGAGTTTTTTAAATCTTATGCTACAGAATTAGCTCCACTTTTGCTAGAAGTTTATACGGAATCATTAAAGAATTTAAACCTTCCGCCAACCATGACGTGAGCCCGGATCAGTCTGAAACTTAAAAAGGACAAAGATCCAAGCGAGTATGAGTTACCATCCAATTTCCGTTAGACGCTAGACGTTAAAATATTGTCAAAGATTTTGGCTAACCGATTAAGGTTATGACAAATCTTATACATATAGATCAGGTGGGGTTTATTCGGGGCTGTAGCTCTTCTGATAACATTAGGCATTTCATCAATATCATGTGGTCAGTGGCGAATGATCAGACTCTGGTCGCTGCCATCTCACTTACACTGAAAAGGTGTTTGATGTGGTAGAATGAGATTATCTTTTTAAGATTTTGGAAATGTATGGGTTTGGGAATACCTTTATTGGTTGGATTAAGTTACTTTATAGACACCCGGTAGTGGCAGTACAAACAAATGGATTAATTTCTGATTATTTTACTCTGGATAGGGGCACCAGGCAGGGTTGCCCTCTTTCCCCATTATTGTTTTGTCTTGCCCTGGAACCATTAGCAGCTGCGATAAGAAAGGAGGATGATTTTTCAGGGGTGGTGGCGGGAGATGTGGCGCATAAGCTTTTGCTTTACGCAGATTATATTTTATTATTCGTCTCCAACCCTACTAGATCTATGCCTTACCTCCACAGAATTATGAATTTCTTTTCTAAGTGCTCAGGATACAGAGTTAATTGGTCTAAATCTGAAGCTTTGGCTCTAACAGCGTACTGCCCGGAACAGCCTTTCAGCCGGGCACCTTCCAGTGGCCCAAACAAGGCATTAAGTATTTGGGTGTTTTATTCCCAGCAAATTTGTGTAATTTAGTTAAGAGTTAATTTTGACCCCTTAATAAAGGTTTTCGAGTGATGTGGGCAGGTGGGCTTCATTACATTTATCTATGATTGGGAAGGTTAATGTTACTAAAATGCATAGGCCGATTGTCAAAGGTGGGCTAGGCCTACCCAAGATTTTGTTTTATTATTATGTATTCGGTCTCAGACATTTGGCTCATTGGTCACTTCCACCTGAGAGAGCCCCTCCCTGGTTTTGTATTGAACAAGAAGTTCTTGCCCCTATTTCGCCATTGCAAAGCCTTTCTATTAATCTAACTGGAGAGGTTAAGTTACACCACGTTATCTCGCATTTGCACTCAGTATGGACAAAAGTGTTCAGTGTGTTTAATTCGGACATTTATTTAAATGTTGCCTCAAGCATATGGCTGAACCCAAAATTATGTATTAAAAAGTACCCTTTCTGCTGGTCAAAAGTGGATTGTGAGGGAGGTTAATACACTCTGTGACCTATATGAGAGTGGAGTGTTGAGATCTTTTGAAAATTTGGTTCAACATTTTGGAATTCCCAGATCTCTGTTTTTTGGTATTTACAGCTGTGCCACCTGCTCTGTACTATTTTTGGGAGAAGCATACACCCCCCTAAAGTGGCAAATACTGGAAATGGTTATTACTGCATTTGGAAAAGGTCATGAGGCATCAGTGTATTACTCCCTGCTAATTCAGGGTCTGGGGAATGGAGATTTAACTTCTATGAAGAGATTATGGGAGAAAGAATTAAACTTGAAATTGGAGGAGGGAGTGTGGGCTAGGATTCTAAAAAAGGTAAAGTCTGCATCTAGAGATGCAAGGGGGTGCCTTATGCAATTCAAGATTTTACATAAATTCTATTGGACCCCTCTAGATTGTATAGGCTTGGTCTTAAAGGCACACCCACCTGTTGGCGATGCCAATCAGAAGATGGAGACACAACCCATGTTTTTTGGTGGTGTGTTAAGATCCAAGAATTTTGGTTGAAAGTTCAGAGTTTTAAGTGTGACTTATTGGGCACTCGGATTTCGTTTTGCCCCAGATTCTGTGTTTTGGGCGATGGGGCAGTCATCAGTGTGGGGAATAAACACATAACAAATTGGGTTCTGACCAGTTTAATGATCGGCAGACAAATTGTTTTAAGGGGATGGAGGTTGGCTGGAGCGCCCCCATTTCTGGAGTGGTGCACGGAGATGGGGAGGGTGACCACTTTTGAGTTTTTGCAGGGCTCTCAGCGAGGGGCAGTGGAGAGAGAGGTATAGGTATAAATGTGTGTGTAACAAATGTTTTTTTTTCTTTTTTTTTTTTTTTCTGGGTAGTAAGTGTAATTTCCTAGTTGCTTATGCCTCAAAAGTATAGAAAATGGCTATTATTCCCCACAAACTTTGCTTTTGTGACCAGGACAGTGATATTTTTAAATGTACCTATTTCCAATGAGAAAATGGGTGAATTTGTGTCTTTTCGTCCACATAAAGTCAGAAAAAACAAGGACAAACTTCTGAGCACAACTGTGTGTGTGTGTGTGTGTGTGTATATATATATATATTTTTTTTTTTTTATGTGTGTGTGTGTGTGTACCTGTGTGTGACCACAGGAATGTTTGTTGAAGGTCAGGGTGGGGTTGGGGATTGGGAAGGGTAATAATGGGGGGTAAAATGTTGATTCTATGTATATATGTTTTGCTTTTCTTTATTTACTGTATGAATCAATAGAAAATGTTAATCACAAAAAAGTTCTTGGGACTGGCTGGCTACTACCGAAGGTTTGTACCTAGTTACTCTGACGTCACCAGCCCGCTGACTGATCTTACTAGAAAGGGGGCCCTGATCCGGTCCAGTGGACGGAGTCATGCCAACAGGCTTTCCTAAAAGAAAAATCCACACTTTGTGTGGGGGTGCTTTCACATGCTCCTAATTTCTCTCTCCCCTTTATTTTGCAGACAGATTCATCCAACAGGGGGCTGGGGGCAGTGCTGTTACAGGAGGTGGGGTGGAGGAACGACTGTACATCAGTTGTAAGCTCTCCTTGAGGGAGACAAAGTACAGCACCATTGAGGAGTGTCTTGCGATCAAATAGGCTATCCTTACCCTCCGCTACTACCTGCTGGGGTGGGCCTTCACCCTCTGCACAGGTCACAGCCCACTCCAATGGCTCCAGTAGCGGATCACCCATTGGTACCTGGCACTTCAGCCCTTCAAATTTGAGGTGATCCACAGAACAGGAGCGCAGATGGCTGTCGCTGATTTTCTGTTCCCTGGCCTCCTGGCCTGAGTCAGGTGGTGAGGGTAAGTGGGGAAGGGGGCGTGGTCGTTTGTCTGTCTGCGGGAGAGAGAGAGACACACCCGGAGTTGTGTGTGTGTGTTGCCGACATGTGTTATTATGTTCCAGTTCAGTTTGATGTTAAGTTATAAGTAAAGTCTTGTTGAATGTTGATCCAGTTCCCGCCACCTCCTTTTCCGAACCACGTTACAGTGCGCCATGGAGGATGCACGAAAGGAATGTCCGTCTCCCAGCAAAGACTTTCTCACTGGATTGTTGATGCGAATGCCCTGGCTTATGAGTCGCAGGGTAAGATTTGCCCAATTGGTGTTAAAGCACACTCATCTAGAGACATAGTCTCCTCATGGGCATGGACGAACGGTGTGTCTTTACAAGACATATGTTTTGCAGCAGTATGAACTTCTCAAAACACATTCGCATGGTTCTACAACCTAGACATAACGTCCTCTCTCTTCACAAGTCCTCTCTGTTTAGAGTGCTTGCTATTTTTTATAACAGCCTGCATTCAGGCCGTTGTTATTTACCATAAAGTCACAAGCACTTTAATTATAAATAAACTACTGGGTTCGTGAAGGGGTTAATTCATACTATATGACTATAGTACATATATCCATTCTGAGTGCTCCCCAACATGAGGGTCACTCACTTGCGGCATACTCATGTCGGTCGCCATCCCGTGGGAATGCGGCATCATGTTTCCTCACCGGAAGGTTATGTCATGTAGAGTGGCGTGATGGGATTCTGTTCCCCATATGTGTTAGCAGAACGCAATGTCAAGTGTACTGAGTCATAAGGGAACGTCTCGGTTAGATGTTAGATTGTGAATGCTAGCCACACAACAAGATTCAGAGTTCTTTGAGGTGTGAGTGATGCGCTCTTTGTCCCTCAGTCAGAAAATTCTGAGGAATGGTGTTTGCGTGCCTGTGCCTGAAAGGGTGGGGCTCAAACACAATAGCCAATATTAGAATATTGGCATATTTTAGAGAGGTTTCAATTAGGTCATGTGGAAGGACACTCCTCATATGTGTTATCAGAACGCAAGGTCTCGTTCCCTTCATCTTAGGTACGTAACCGAGGTGTTTTTCACAGTTCCTGACATTTAATCGTAGAAAACATTCCCTGTCTTAGGTCAGTTAGGATCACTACTTTATTTTAAGAATGTGAAATGTCAGAATAATAGTAGAGAGAATTATTTATTTCAGCTTTCTTCTTTCATCACATTCCCAGTGGGTCAGAATTTTACATACACTTAGTATTTGGTAGCATTGCCTTTAAATTGTTTAGCTTGCTTCAAATGTTTTGGGTAGACTTCCACAAGCTTTTCACAATAAGTTGCTGGAATTTTGGCCCATTCTTCCAGACAGAACTAGTGTCACTAAGTCAGGTTTGTAGGCCTCCTTGCTCACACACACTTTTTTCAGTTCTGCCCACACATTTTCTATTGGATTGAGGTCAGGGCTTTGTGATGGCCACTCCAATACCTTGACTTTGTTGTCCTTAAGCCATTTTGCCACAACTTTGGAGGTATGCTTGGAGTCATTGTCCATTTGGAAGACCCGTTTGCGGCCGAGCTTTAACTTCCTGGCTGATGTCTTGAGATGTTGCTTCAATATAATTTTCCTTCCTCATGATGCCATCAATTTTGTGAAGTGCACCAGTCTCTCCTGCAGCAAAACACCCCCACAACATGATGCTGCCACCCCCATGCTTCATGGTTGGGATGGTGTTCTTTGGCTTGCAAGCCTCACTTTTTTTCCTCCAAACATAACGATGGCCAAACAGTTACATTTTTGTTTCCTCAAACCAGAGGACTTTTCTCCAAAAAGATCTTTGTCCCCATGTGCACTTGCAAACTATAGTCTGGCTTTTTTATGGTGGTTTTGGAGCAGTGGCTTCTTCCTCACTGAACAGCCTTTCAGGTTATGTCGATATAGGACACGTTTTACTGTGGATACAGGTACTTGTCTACCTGTTACCCCCAGCATCTTCACAAGGTCCTTTGCTGTTGTTCTGGGACTGATTTGCACTTTTCGCACCAAACTACGTTCATCTCTAGTAGACAGAATGTGTCTCCTTCCTGAGCGGTATGATGGCTGCGTGGTACCATGGTGTTTATACTTGCACACTATTGTTTGTACAGATGAACATGGTACCTTCAGGCATTTGGAAATTGCTCCCAAGGATGAACCAGGCTTGATTTTCACATGATGTCAAGCAAAGAGGCACTGAGTTTGAAGGTAGGCCTTAAAATACATCCACAGGTACACCTCCAATTCAATACACCTCCTATAAGAAGCTAACTGGCTAACTGTCTAAAGGCTTGACATAATTTTCTTGAATTTTCCAAGCTGCTTAAACAGTTAACTTATTGAATGTAAACTTCTGACCCACTGGAATTGTGATATAGTCAATTAAAAGTGAAACAATCTGTCTGTAAACAATTGTTTGAAAAATGCACAAAGTAGATGTCCTAAACGACTTGCCAAAATTATAGTTTGCTAATATTAAATCTGTGAAGTGGTTAAAAAATTAGTTTTAATAACCTAAGTGTATGTAAACTTCTGACTTCAAATGTATACCAAGAAAGTTGTTCCTTGTGGTTTAATTGTGCTTGTTTGACAAAACCAGAGTAGATTTGTTTTTGTGGTTTTTGTTACTATGTCATATATTCAGCTCACGGGACAATGCCCACGTTCCTGAATGAAGTGTGTTCGAAATGTATTAGGCTTGGGATTGATGCCGTTTTTGTCTATCGATAATTGGAAGATTTTCCCGATGATTATTGATATATATTGGGATTTATTTTTCCAGATATAAATAAGGCTGCTCGTCGCACAATAGTCTTTGTCTTTTCAAACATATTTCTCAATACAACTTTGGTAAAGTGTTAGCAGCAGAGTTAATAAAAGTGGATTGCGTACACCGGCAGATGACCATTGTTGGGTCAGTTACTTTCAAAAAGTAACCCACTACTGATTACTAATTACTTTTGCAAAAAAAAAAAAAAAAAAATTATCTGGAAAGTAATTAGATTACTAATTACTTTACTTTGAAGTTACTTTCTTAAACCAAACAAACCTATGAAATAAAACAAATGTGACACTAATAGCTCTTTAAGGACTTTAATATTGACTGAAATATTAACCAAATTACAGCAATATGACAAAGACAGCAACTTGGCTAAAGAGATTAGACAGTTATTCAGATTTTCATTTCTAAAAATGCAATTTAACTTCCTTATCTCAAATATGCTGTAGTAGTATCTTCAGGTATGTGTGTGGGTGTGCCCGCTATCTACAAACTTCTTAGATGTGTGTGGCATGTATGTGTACAGTAAGCTTGTTTACCTGTGTTTGTGTTGGTGTGAAAGACAGAAAAAGAATACTAATTACGTATTCTAAGTAACGCGTTACCGCAAAATGTATTCAGATTACACAAACGCGTTACTACACCCAACACTGCAGGCGACATGGCGCAATCTAAAATTCGAAACAATTATTTTCTATGATACGTACGCACACACCATGGGTTCGCCGTCTCCGGAGACTGTTAAAAAATTTGCAGTGCCATGGAGCTCAACTCACATATTTTATCATTAAATTATACCCAAATCATTATCAAAAAACAAAGATTATTTACCATAGCAATTACGGTATGATACATTGTGTATAAATATCTTTCATATAGACTACACAATGTATTTTCATTTACAAGTATGTCTTTTTGTGGTTTGACAGCTTGAATGAAAAACCTATTCAAAGCTACATAAAGGGAATTGCATAATTAATGTCACCATTTCTAATCTTTAAATTTGCAGTTACACCAGTTTCATACATTAACCTGCAAACTCATCAATGTCACTTTGTTCATTCTTGAATAAGTATAAAAACCTTCGTAACTTTGGACTGCCATCAGCTCATAATGTGTATGTGATATCTGTCCCTTGTCCATTCCGCGACCGGCTTTAGTAAATGTTGCCCTCTTGTGGTCTCCTAAAGCTATTATGTCAGACTAGATTGAATGGAATGCAACTGACAGTGAATTGTCAGAACACAAATTTAACTAATTTAAATGTCGGCTGATGTTAATATATCAATGCCTCAAAAATGTATCGATAAAATATCGTGACAATCAATAATCGATCTATCGATATTTTATGACATCCCTAGAATCTATTTATACTACTCATCTGCATACCTAGAGAGTTTACATTTTCACCGGCCAAAACGTGTTATCAAATGCAGTATATACTGTGACATTTCTCGATTTCGGGCGCAGCAGTAGATGCCCTGTAGGGAGTCAAATGAATAATGAATTGTTCTTTTGAACAGCTTGATATACATGAAATGTCTAAACTAATGATTCACTAAAATGAATCAGACTTTCCAATTTGCATATGAGACAGAGGGCAGTTCAGTTCAAACAATGTTTTATTATTTTCTCAGCTAGCTCGGATGTAAAGCTATATGTGCAATACAATATGTCGAAATAGAAAAAAACAAAACACTTCTCAATATTTAGCAAACATAGCTTGTTACTGTAAAAGACACATTATTTTAAGAAGCCAAATTACTGTCATGCTACTGCAAAAATGTGGTTAAGTTAGTAGCCTTGCTACTTTTAGTTTAGTACCAACACATCCTGGATCTGGCTTGCAACTCCAAAACCACGTGTTAATCTTTCTTACATTTGCAAATGATCTTTGCTCAAATAATTAAATGTGCACAAAATTTGATTCATTAAAGAGCTAATTTTCCTTTGTGATTTCTGAATTAATTTCTTAAGTGATGATACTTAAAGATATTTGTTCTCACAGCCAGGTGTAGCAGGGGATCCTGGGATCAGAGGGGCTGATGGGAAAAGGGGAGACATGGGTCCATTAGGGCCACCAGGATCTCGAGGCATTCCGGGTCTAGATGGGTTACCAGGGCAACCAGGAGTTCCAGGTTACCCAGGAAAACCTGTGAGTATGATGCCGTTTATCAGGAAAGAACATTTATAAAGAACAGAAAGTATTGTGATGATGGACATGTTCAAATTTTATTCATATGCTCCCCTTTCCTCCTTCAAAAGAACAATACTCTCGTTAGGTGTTGTTGTAAATAAGAATCTGTTCTTAAGTGACTTACCATGTTAAAAGTTCAAATAAATAAATAAATTACATTTTAAATTCACTGTGTAACAGGGAAAGCCACCTTCTGAGGAACATCTTGTGAAAATTTGTGCCTCTGTGTTACAAAGTAAGTTTTCTTAGATTCAACCTTTTATGTCTTTAAAATAAAAATTGTGGATGAGAGTATTATATTAATAACTGTCATAATCATTTCAATGGTGAATGCATTTAGTGTGATTTATGTTTGAATCAAATATACAGTAAAACAGAGATAAAATACTAGTGTCCATTTTGCTCATACTTTGGGTTAGGTATTTGAGACTTGATGGTTTTTAAAATGGAGACAGAAAGGAACTGCCCCGAATATCCAAGCAACCACTTAGCAACTGTACAGCAACACACTAAAAACACTCAAAATGCCTGAGAACTGCATCCTGGCAAAAAGCACATCTGGTAACTTCTGCGCGGGCAAACACCCCTCACATTTTCGCTAGAAAATGTAAAAATCTAGTATTCTAGATATACTCTCTTTCTTAATATCTTAATGTAGCTCAATGTAATACTTATTAATACTTTAAAGATGTTTCATTATTTAACTAGAAAACAAGACATGATCTGATGTAGATTTGTGGGTGTTAACTCTATGACAAATGTGTTTGCATGCACAGCTTGCCTCATGGACATTTAGCTGGAAGCATCTGGAGAGGTGGGAGCATTAATCAGTTTCAGTTCTCTGTTAAAAAAGAAAAACCTAAATATCTGTAACCAGCAAAGTTGGGTAATCTTTGTGTTGAGGAAGCAATTTTTATGTTCTAGATACCGTCACAGAAATAACACCATCTTTTCAACACTCCTTAAAATAAAATAGAACTATGCTGTTTGCATTGTCTGTCTATGTATTTCACAGTTATTTTCCCCAAATTATACTCATTTCATACAATTACACTTAACAGCGGTATATGTAGCAATTGAGCCAGATGTTTGTGATGCTGAACACAACAGATGGTCATGACAGAAAATGTGAGGACTTTGAGTGTTTACATGTACAACAAATCTGATAACTACAAACTATGATAATGCAAGAAAAAAACATTAACATGAGATTTTGAAATTATTATTTTTTTCTCCAGTCCTGAAGTAAAAATGTAATTTGACATGCATACACTGAATAAGCTGACAGAATGCTGATAAAGGCATTTACATGTAAAACGGGATAATGGGAAACATGTAAAATTGGGATAACAGGCAAAACTCTAGGTCATTCAGGTTTCGCCTATTGCCTATGACCGTTGCTTTGAAAAGAACATATTTTAAGGTGTTTACATGAACTCACTCGGCTTATTAAGCATAAACGTGTAAGATTGTGCCTTAACACAATCCCTATTAGCTCAATATTAGGGCCAAAATATGTTTTATCATCCATTTATCTCTCTAAATCGATCTTCAACAGACCAGCTACCACAGCTCCTGCAGGTGATGGGCCAAAGAAGTTGCGAAAACTGTGAAACCAAACAAGGGTCGCCAGGCGATCCAGGCCCCCCTGGTCCAACAGGCCCATCTGGACCACCAGGGTACCCTGGCATGATGGGAGCTCCTGGCTACCCGGGACCACCAGGGAGGAGGGGACCAGAAGGAGTTAAAGGTGAGTTGCTAATGGCCAGGCCCAGATGGAATCTGCTGACTTTTTTTGCATTTTCTGAATCTGTGCTAATTTTTAGGGAAAATCTGCAAACTTTTACAAAAGGGATTAAAACATAGCATTAAATGTTCCTAAACGAGTGCTACACTCTTATTGGTAGCTAAAAGCATCATGAAATTAGCCAAAATATTTCATAAACAAACATGCAAGGGATGGGAATTGCATAGAACTTTTATGAATGACATGTCACAATTCTACAGAAATCTGCAGAGTTCTGCGCTCGCAAATTCCATCAGGGCCTGCTGATGACACACCAGAAATCCTCAACAGATTGTGTGAATTTGTTTTGAAGTTAGTTAATTGACTTTTCACATATCCAGGTTGGAGAGCATAAGTAGATGCATAGCTGGGTAAACTTGAATGGCGGTGAATGGGGGACCATTTTCGGACCCGTTTTCTCCAACAACAAAAGAAAAAAAAAATCAATGATTACGCTTTCACAGCTTTGCAAAAGAAGATAAAAATATTCAGTGCTGGATAATAGCAGTTAGAAGTAGTGCCTGACTGATTTATCGGTCAGCCGATATTATCGGATGTTTGTCCAGCAGAGCGCGCTCCGACTCCATTGTTTACAGAGTTGAGCTGACGGTGGTTCTGCAGACAGTGTGGAGTTATGCGGTGTCTTCACTGTAAGTTGCAAACTAGTTTGTGAAATACATATTGGAAAGTTAACAAACAATGACCCATAATTTTCCCTTTTCAATATAACTAATATAACGTTAACCCTGTCCCTGACATCTGTGTCACTCATGTTTATCACATCTGTTTGCTATGTTAACCAGCTATAATTTGTCAGTGCAGTCAGTAATGTAGCAGATTGAAAGGTAAGCATCAGAGCATCATTTTGCAGCTCAGCAGACAACGGTGCGGTGGTGGATTGTGTCTGTTGAATGTTGATTTCACACTATGTTGTTAACTAGTTGGTGAGACGCAATGCTGGAAAGTAATAAACAATGTCCATCTTTTACCTTCCATGACAACGAGCTTATAGCTAACTAGCTAACCACGTAGCTACTTACATACCTTGTCAACTGAGTGGAAGCTAATGTGTAAACATGTATTCACCAAACTGTTTTGTTCAGGATTCACAGTTTGGTACCCCCTTCAACCTAACAATTCCAGTCATTGCATTTACAAAATGTAATATTTAAAAGTCTCGTTTTCCACTGTTGAAAGTTTCCCCTGAACTTGTATAGTAGAATATGGTGTAACACCGCTGCCGCTGTTTATCTCTTGACTCGGCAGGGGTAAATGCTGAGAAGCTGTGCTTTGTTTTACAACCTGCCCCTAATTGACTGACAGTATTAAAATAGTCAGCATTTGACTGATACTAAACAGTACTACTGATGTTTATTTAGCTATTTATTTTATTTTTATTTATTCTTTACTTAAATGGTCAGCCATTGACTGATACTAAACATACAGTACTGATATTTATTTAGCTATAATTTTAATTGATTCTTTATTTAAATGGTCAGCCATTGACTGATACTGAACATGCAGTACTGATGTTTATTTAGCTATTTATTGTATTTTTATTTATTCTTTATTTTCACAGTGTTCATTTCTAGAATTTGACGACAATGTATAATAATAATGTCAAATATTCTTTGATAAAAATATTTAAGAAAGCAGCCTTCTGAATACTTTGCATAGTCATATCGGTGCAAAATTGTGCGCAATCCACATAGAAAAGGTCCGTTTTTATTCCAGCTCAAAAATTAATTATATCGGCCACCATATCGTTAATCGGTATCGGTCTCAAAAATCCCATGTTGGTCGAGCTCTAGTTAGAAGAGAGAAATAGGCCACATTTTCTGTCACTCCATCAGCAGCTATGTTAGAAGCCTCATCACAGCTGTGGTAACTGATTTTTAAAACTTATTCCAGGGTAATATAATACAAAATACGACGTTATAAATTTGGAAATATGAAAAAGTTTGCTACATTATAGTTGTTAAAGAAGGAGGAAACATGTCATAACAGGTCTGTGAAAAGGATCCATTCAGAAAGAGAGAGAGAGAGAGAGCAACTTAAAGCAGATCAAAGCCCTTTTGTGGGTTTGTTTACATTTTAATTTTTGACAGTTTGAATTTAAATTAAAGAGCATTCCGTTGGCCTGTTTGAACATTCTGTCAGTCTAAGTCTATGGTATTTGTCCAATTTTGGATTATCCACTGTGCAAAAAAGCTGTTATTTTACTACCTTTACAGTAAAATACTGACAAAAGGATTAGCAGTTAATTACTGTTTAATTGCACTTTTTCACAAGAGGTATATTTGCAGGATTTTACTGTAAACTACAGTAAAAATACACTACATGCTACTGTATAAGCTATTGAGTAATGGACTGCTAGTAAAAAGGACTACAATGTGTTTACTTTTTTTCTAAACTTTGTGATTTAATAAATTATTCCTTAGTCTTGCAATAAAAAATACCATGTTTTAATAGTGTATAAATGTAGCCTTTGAAATAGTGACTTAAATTTTAAGACAAATAATACAGCTTCAAAGTGTCTTTTCAAAACGTCTCTCTTTATTTGCAAAACCCCATTCTTGCAAAACATCTGTACAAAATGATAAGGCAATTGGTAAAACAAAGCCCAAAGCTGATTTGGGTAAATAAACTTACATTTCAAAATCAAATTAAATCACTTTATTGTCACACAGCCATATACACAAGTGCAATGGTGTGTGAAATTCTTGGGTGCAGTTCCGATCAACATAGCAGTCGTGACAATGATGAGACATATACCAATTTACAATAACATCAAATTAACACAACACAATTTAAACATCTGTTATACACATAATTACACTCAACAATATACAACAATATAATATTTTTACTATATAGATACACATTATTCAATAAAAATTAAAAATTAAAATATATATATATATAAAAAAAGTATATATATATATATATATATATATATATATATATATATATATATATATATATATATATATATATAGAATGTACAGTATTGTACTGTATTGACATTCAGGCTGTCGGTTGACAGTCAGTTGTTAAGAGAGAACATAATATAATAATAATAATATAATTTATGACAGTCCGGTGTGAGATATAAGAGTAAGAGTAATAAAGTGCAGTGCTGATGTATTTTGATCGTGGGAGATCAAGAGTTCAGAAGTCTGATTGCTTGGGGGAAGAAGCTATCATGAAGTCGGCTGGTGTGGGTTCTGATGCTGCGCTACCGCCTACCTGATGGTAGCAGTGAGAACAGCCCATGGCTCGGGTGGCTGGAGTCTCGGGTGTGCACCTCCTCTCTGTAGGCTGTTTCATCATTGTCAGTGATCAGACCTACCACCGTCGTGTCATCAGCAAACTTAATGATGGCATTGGAGCTATGTGTTGCCACACAGTCATGTGTGTACAAGGAATACAGTAGTGGGCTGAGAACACAGCCCTGCGGGGCTCCAGTGTTGAGGGTTAGTGATGAGGAGATGTTGCTGCCTATTCTAACCACCTGGTGTCTGCCTGACAGGAAGTCCAGGATCCAGCTGCACAGCGAGCTGTTTAAGCCCAGAGCCCGGAGTTTCTCATCTAGCTTGGAGGGCACTATGGTGTTGAATGCTGAGCTGTAGTCTACAAACAGCATTCTCACATAAGTGTTCTTTTTTTCCAGGTGGGAGAGAGCAGTGTGTATTGTAGATGCAATGGCATCATCAGTGGAGCGGTTGTTGCGGTAAGCAAACTGCAATGGGCCTAGAGATAGAGGCAGCACAGAGCAGATGTAATCTCTGATTAGTCTCTCAAAGCATTTGCTGATGATGGGGGTCAGAGCAACAGGACGCCAGTCATTTAAGCAAGTGATTTTTGATCGCTTTGGAACAGGCACAATGGTGGATGTTTTAAAGCATGTGGGGACTACAGACAAAGAGAGGGAAAGGTTGAAAATGTCCGTAAAAACACCAGCCAGCTGGTTCGCGCACGCTCTGATGACGCGGCCCGGAATGCCGTCTGGGCCCGCGGCTTTGCGGATATTCACCCGTCGGAAGGATCGGGTTACATCCGCTACAGAGACGGAGAGTGAACTAACCTCTGTAGCTTCAGCCGCGAGAGCTCGCTCCGCGAGGGCGGTGTTATTTCCCTCGAAACGAGCATAAAAAGTATTTAGCTCATCCGGGAGAGAGGCAGCGGTGTTCATGGCAGAGTTTTTATTCCCTTTAAAGTCCGTGATGATGTTAATTCCCTGCCACATGCTTCTGGAGTTGGTGGTGTTAAACTGTCCTTCAATCTTGCTCCTGTACTGGCATTTTGCTGTTTTGATAGTTTTTCGGAGGGCATGACTGGCTTGTTTATGCTCCTCCGCGTTCCCGGAATTAAAAGCGGAGGTCCGCACATTAAGTGCCGCGCGAACATCGCTATTGATCCACGGCTTCTGATTCGGATAGATTCGTACAGTTCTGGTCGGAATCACTTCCTCTACGCACGTTCTGATGAAACACATTACGCTATCAGCGTAAAGCTCGATGTCATCATCAGAGGCGGACCGGAACATCTCCCAGTCCGTGTGATCAAAACAGTCTTGTAGCACAGAGTCTGATTGGTCGGACCAGCACTGGATCGTTCTGAGGGTGGGTGCTTCCTGTTTCAATTTCTACCTGTAAGCGGGCAGAAGCAGAATGGAAGAGTGGTCCGATTTGCCAAATGGTGGGCGGGGGAGGGATTTGTAGCCATCCCGGAACGGAGAGTAGCAATGATCCAAAACCCGGTCCCCTCGTGTGTTGAAACTAATGTGCTGGTGATATTTTGGTGCGACTGATTTTAAACTGGCTTTATTAAAGTCCCCGGTCACAATGAACGCGGCCGCAGGGTGCGCGGTTTCCTGCTCACTTATAATCCCATACAGATCCTTGAGTGCCCGGTCTGTGTCGGCTTGTGGGGGGACGTACACAGCAGTGACAATGACCGCTGTGAATTCCCTCGGTAGCCAGAATGGTCGACACAGAAGCATAAGAAATTCCAGATCAGGAGAACAGAAAGACTTGATAGAATGTACGTTCCTCTGATCACACCAGGATTTGTTGATCATAAAACATACACCACCTCCTCTAGTTTTACCTGAGAGGTCTTTCGCTCTGTCCGCTCGGTGCACGGAGAACCCCGCGGGTTCAATGGCTGAGTCTGGAATCTCCGCAGACATCCAAGTTTCTGTTAGGCAGATAATGCAGCAGTCCCTCGTCTCTCGTTGGAAAGAGATCCGCGCTTTCAGCTTGCAGAGCTTGTTATCCAGA